>NC_084525.1:24734635-25034635 GCF_024500275.1 Phycodurus eques
TTGGACCTGCAGAGTAAATCCAGCCTAATTGGACTCATCAGACATTTTACAAAAACAAGTGTAGCATTAATACGAGGTCATGGGTAGCTAAAACTTAGCCGACCGAACCTTTTGTAGTCTGCCGTAGAGTCATTGTTCGTACATTTTACTCTGTATAACTATGCTGTGTAAGCCTTATGTGACTAAAACAAGACATAACCTCCAGCAAATAAATATTGATTGCAGGGAAAGGCTTTGTCTGGCTTGTGATATGAGCATGTTTCGCATGGATGGTTCTGAAATGAAATCATCTTTCATGTTATTGAAGCAGCACTGAATCTGGAAAACACAACTACCAACTGTTGCATGCTATCCAATGAAAGTGAAACTTTTGCATGCTACAACAACTTCAAGAAGTTGACGAGTAGGGTGTAGGTTTAAAAAGTGGACGAACATGTATGAAACTTTTCAAGAGAGACATCATGACAGAGCAAATCCACCTATCAGATGGGAATACATACCCCCCCCACACAAGCATTTCGCTGCTCACTATTGGATACAAAATCTAAACATAATACATCTGTATTTTGGCGGCATGCTGCCCGACAGGTTAGCACATCTGCCTCACAGTTCTGGGGACCGGTGTTCAAGTCCCGGCCCCGCCTGTGTGGAGTTTGCTTGTTCTCTCCCTAACTTGCCCGTAGATGTGAATGTGTGCGTGAATGGTGGTTTGTTTATATGTGCCCTGCGATTGGCTGGCAACCAGTTCGGGGTGTACCCCGCCTCTCGCCCGAAGATAGCTGGAATAGGCTCCAGCACGCCCCCGACCCTTGTGAGGATGAAACGGTAGGGGAAATGGATGGATGGATATCTGTATTTTGTTATTTTTACGAAAAACAAGCATGTACTGTAAGTCCGTACCTCATAAAAAAATGGTTAGTGTATGTTTAATCTTTTTGTTTTTTTCAAGTTAATTTTATTGACGGCGGACGACTGGTTAGAGCGTCTGCCTCACAGTTCTGAGGAGCGGGGTTCAATCCCCGGCCTCGCCTGTGTGGAGTTTGCATGTTCTCCCCGTGCCTGCGTGGGTTTTCTCCGGGCACTCCGGTTTCCTCCCACATCCCAAAAACATGCATGGTAGGTTAATTGACAACTTGAAATTGAATGGATGGATGGATGGAATTTTATTGACTAGTTTGGGCAGCACGATGGTGTGATGCTTAGCCCGTGGAAAGGTCACGAGTTCCAATCTGGGCTCGGCTGGGGCTTCCTGTGTGGATTTTACATATTGCCCCCACATTGCTGGTGACCACTGACCTATCTGTTCTTTTTCTATACAGTGGATATAAGAAAAAGGCTACACACTCCTGTTCAAGTGTGAAAAAAAAAAAAGTGTGAAAAACACTCCAAATCTGTCAGCTTGTGAGGGCATCTCCTGTGCACAGACATCATCCGATGTTCAATCTGATTCAGGTCTGGAGGCTGGCTGGGACATTCCGAACCCTTCTTCTTCTGCTGAAGCCATTCTTTTGTTGATTTGGATGTGTGCTTTGGGTCATTGTCATGCTGAAAAATGAAGTTCCTCTTGAACTGTTCATAATTCCCTCCGCCTTGACTAAGGCCCCAATTCCAGAAATTCCTGCAGCTCCCTCAACGCTGCTGTCGGCATCTTGGCAGCCTTCTGGACCAGTTGTTCATTGTTGTTTGCTTTATTTCTCCACTTGATGATGACTGTTGTTACTGTGTTCCATGGTCCATAAATGCTGGGACATGGATACAATTGTCATCTTTTTGGCTGTAAACACCACCGCAATGGATTTGAAATGAAACAAACAAGATGTGCTTTATCTACAGACTTTCAGCTTTAATTTGAGGGTATTCACATCCAAATCAGGTGAACGAATGGTATAGGAATGGCAACAGTTTGTATGTGTTTGTGTATGTGCCTCCCACTTGAAGTACTTGAAATACTTTAAGTGAAATGTCATGGGACAAATTAACAATCTTCAATCCAACTTTCACTTTTGAATACGGTGCTCGGTTGCGAATGTTTTGCAGTGGCATATTTGCTGAAGTGTGGAACGTATCAACGACATCAGTCGCTGGATTTCATTCCTGGTGATGCTCTGCCAGAACTGTCTTCACTTCCTGCTTGTTGTTGGTTGGGGCATTTTCCCTTCAGTTTTGTCTTCAACAAGTCAAATGCATACTTAGTCGGATTCAGGTCAGGTGATTGATTTGGGGTTTGCATAACATTCCACGTCTTTACCTTAAAAAAAACTCTTCAGTTGCTTTCTCAGTATGCTTTTGGTCACTCTGTAAAGCGCTTCCAATGAGTTCTGAAACATTTAGTATTAAGTATGAGCAGATAATACTCCCTGAAACACTGCATAATTCCTCTTAGTGCAGTGTTTCAGACAGTAATTGATACATTTGGTTGTGTGCAATTCATACATGAACCTACCCATAATAACGGTACCCGTTTGCGACCTCAAATGTAATGGTACATCCCTACACCACTGCTATGCACGTCCATTGCTTCATAAAATTTGAAGTCTTGGCCCACTGCCATTGTTCTGACCACAAGCAGGTATAGCAGCTGTAATATTAGTTCTCCAACTACTACTACTGCACTCAGTGAGTTATTACCCTCAGCAATTGCTTCATTTCCTTCTTATGTGGGTCTCATTGATAATCTCACACTCGCTCTGTGTAACACGCTCGTGATCTCTCGATTGCTCTTATATGGAGTTGTGTCTAGCTGAGATTAAACAGTGGAATAGACTGTAACCTTTTGCTCCTTAACCCTGAGAAAACCGAGCTGTTGATTATTGGCCCTGCTAAACAGAGCCACTTGTTTCAGATACCACACTGAGTTTTGACAAAAGCACCATTACCCAAAGTGAGTCAGCAAAAAAATCTTGGCGTTATAGTTGACTCAACTTTCTCCTTTCAAACGTACATTAAGAATATTTTCCAAACTGCATTTTTTCATCTTCACAATATCACTAAAATACGGTCCACCCTATCCGCTAGTGACACAGAGATCATAGTCCACGCATTTGTTACATCTCGCCTCGACTGCTGTAACGTGCTGCTTTCTGGTCTTCCCATGTCTAGTATTAAAAGTCTTCCATTAGTACAAAACGCTGATGAGGACGAGAAAGTTTTTGACGAAGGTGAGAAAGTTCAATCATATTACCCCCATTCTGGCCAACTTGTATTGGTTCCCGGTCCACTTGAGATGCGATTTGAAGGTCCTGTTACTAACTAATAAAATGTTACACAGGTTAGCACCCTCTCATCTTGCTTACTTGGTTGTACCATATGTTCTGTCCCAAAACCTACGCTTGCAAAACGCTGGTCTTTTGGTGACTCACAGAGCCAGAAAGAAGTCTGCAGGCTCTCAAGCATTTTTTATTCGGGCTCCAGTACTCTGGAATGCCCTACCCGCAGATATTAGAGCTGCTACCTCAGTAGAAATGTTTAAATCCAACTTATGACATACTTCTACTCTTTGGCATTTAGTTAAAGTACATATAGGCCTGTTTTACTGCCGCTCGGCCTATCTCCTCCTCATTGTCTCCTGGTCAGAGAGAGGGCTTGTTGACTGACCGAATCTGAGGCTGTTGCTCTTTGGGTTCTTCACCAACCAACTGGGACAAGAGCTGCGGAAAATGGCTTGCTGGGCAAAATATTACAGGAAAAGCCTATTAGAACATCTGAACTTTATTTGGGGTTGAGCATTATTTATTTTGGTCTCATGTCTTTTTCAGAAAGAGGTGTGTAGACTTTTTATATCTGTTGCAAGTACAGCACATTGACTGGTGACCAGTCCAGGATGTACCCAGCTTTACATTTGTCGTTTTAAGAATGAACATTTTGTTTTGAACCCTCCCAAAAGGGCATCATGTTCATTTCCCGGATGAGCGGTCGCTGAATCGAGCCAGTTGGCATGGCCTGACACAATGGCTTTGTGTTGTTGTTGTTGTCGTGTGACTCATGAAAAAAAAAAAAAAGACATCGCGGTAAGGCGGAATAGTTTGATGACTCACGCGCGTCACTGCTCGGTCCTGTTTTGTCCGAGGTGATTCCAAGAGTGTCGCTGATGTACTTGGACACTTATCCACTCGTACTTGTGTAGTGCTTACGCATTATCAGGAGTGCAGATTTTCATAAGAGTCTGTCGAGAGATAGCGAAATAGAGATGGAGAAAGACCAACATTATACTGGTCGCCAGGCAATCTCAGGAAAAAGACAAAAACGACAAGTCGCCTTAAATGGCTGCTTTGGACCGAAATGGCCACATTCCTGTACAAAAAACGATTTTAGTAATTAGCCATGTTGTTAATTTTGTACCACCACCAAAAACAAGGCAGAGATTTCATTCCCAAAAAGGATTTTTGTCATATCCTGTTTTGTTTGCTTGTTTCCTGTGTGGAATTTTCTGTTGTGTTGCAATCACCAGCAGCTGCATCTCGCGTGATGCAGCTGCTGGTGATTTGTCATCAGCAATGCATTTAAGCATGGGAGACGCAGGAGGAAACTGTCACGTCACTTTCTGTTTATAGTCATCTTTTCACGTCAGCGTGCTCCCTTTGTTGAATAAACAACCTTAGTTCACTTGACTCACGCCTTGACCAGGTCTGCACTCCCCTTCCTGCCAGTCCTGCTGTTACAGATTCGGCTCAAAGCATTCCCTCGCACATGCCACCTGCTATTCCCGTAAACACCCGCGAGCCAAATATCCCCCATCCACCACGTTATTCTGGAGATTCTGGATCGTGCGGACAATTCCTCCACCAATGTTCCTTGTTTTTTGATCAGCAACCGCTTACGTACTCTACTGATCGTTCCCGAGTAGCTTTTTGTTATGAGTCTGCTTTTGGACAAGGCAGTGACATGGGCCATGGCAACTAGCGATCGCCGTCCCGATATGCGTTCCTCATTCTCGATTTTTGTTGAGGAGATGAGGAACGTCTTTGACCAGCCCGTTAAGGGTAAAGAGGCTGGCAGTCACTTACTGGGTTTTTCTCAAGACTCTCTTACGGTGGCCGACTACTCTATTGCCTTCCGTATTCTGGAATGCGGAGAGCGGCTTTGATGCCTCGGCTCTTTGCGGCATTGTTTGGCGCGGGTTGAACCCCGTAGTTAAAGATGAACTGGCAGCTCGTGACGAACCGACAAGTTTGGAAGACTTTGTTGCTTTGGCCGTAAGGCTGGATAACCGACTACGTGACCGAGAGCGTGTGAGTGAGCTCAGGTGGCGACCGATGAGAGCGACGATGAGGACACCAGCGCTAGCGGCGACTGATCCGGGATTCAGCCCCGCTCCTCTTCCTTCGGTGTATCCGGGCTGGCAGTCAAGGGGAGAGGAGGACTGGGAGCTCGACGACTCAGCGTCCAGGAACGCAACAGACGTATGAGAGGCCGGCTACGTTTGTACTGCGGGCTACCAGGACAGCAGGTTTCGTCATACCCAAGGGGTTAGCATAATAAAAAAAAAAGCATCTGCTCTCCTGATTGTTCCCTGACAAGACAAACCCTGAATCTGCACGCCGCTACGGCTCGATGGTGCCAAGTCAGCCAACCGCCACGAAGCCCCAGGACCAAACAAATAACTGTGAGTTGCATGAGACTGGTTCGACCGCTTCTAGGACTCTCACCCGACCAACTAGTCTCCTTCACCTCCCCGGTATGATTTCTTTGAATGGTAAGCACCTTAAAGTTACAGCACTGGTGGATTCTGGGGCCGGCCAATTGTTTTGTGGACTTGTCGATCGTAGAAACATTCAAAGTTAGTTAAATTGGGGAATGCTCAGGAGGTAAGGGAGCTTAATGGGGACATTATCGCCACTGTTACACATGAGACTGAGTCCCTGGGGTTTGTCTCGTCAGGGAACAATCAGGAGAGCAGATGCTTTTTTTTTTTATTATGCTAACCCAATTGGCACCTGTTGTTTTGGGCCTTACATGGCTTAAGGAGCACAACCCGGACATTAACTGGCACATCCCCAAGATTACTACTTGGAGCTTGTTTTGCCATTGGCACTGCTTGCAATCTGCTGTACCTACCTCTGATGTTCCCGTTTCACCTGAATTGGAAACTATCAATTTAGACTCGGTAACACAACCTCATGTGCAAAGACTTGCGTGGATTTCCTCCTAAAACATGGCGTACGCTCAAATCCGGAAAACGTCGTACGCATATGCAAATCACATTTAAATGAACCCTGCACCTAAGATGCCGATCTCTGCATGATCAGGAAAAAAAGGAAAATGTGCAAGGTAATGAAGAAAAATAATTTTTCTGAATGTGAAATTGCTCAATGAAATGGAGGCACGCAAGAAAATCCTCTTTGGCACGCTGTCCTACGGCGTTAACACGCGAAAGAGGAGTTAATGGGGCAGCGCGTGTGCAGCTGTCAATGCTGTGGAGACAGAATAGCGCGCACATGCTGAACTAAAAAAGTGGTCAGACATTAAGGTGAATGTGAAGCGGAGGACAGCTGCCCACCGCCAAAGTGTGGCCAAAAAAAGGCGGAAGAACCGGCGCGGAGGGCCTCGCCCCGTACGAGGAGAGAATCGCTGCGATCGTGGGTGACGCTGCTCTGACGCTGGGTGATGGGAGGACACGTGACTCACTATGATCACCCCACAAGGTTAAAAATGTATTTTTAGAACTCATAACAAATGTGTTCATACAGTAACCTACACTCAGCCTTGTGAGATAAAGGTTCATGCGCAAATGTTGTATGTGTGGTATTTGGAATAAATCTTTTGAATTCAAATGGAAAAAAAAAATCATCTTTTTTTTTTTTTTTTTTTAAAGGAGAAGAGTGGTCAATTGTCAATTTCAACACATTTTAATCATGTGCAACCGATGCACATGTTCAAATGAAGTAAATTCAAAGGACTCTTTTTTTTCAGTGCACGTGCTGGAGTCACGAAGCGATTGTGAGGGCAATAGGCGGCATAAATGATCGCCTCGATCAATTAATAGGTGTCCTCACAAATATCAGTGGTTCATTAAATACGCTCATTCAATACGCTTTAGTATGTACATGATCGAATATACTACTCACAAAACGTTAGAAATACTTGACTCTTGGTGCATTTTAGGTTTATCCTGAAATTTTATCCATCAATTTTACAAGTGAACTTAATGTGACCTTCTGTAAACTTTTCATTGTCCAACTGTTCAATGTTTCACTACCTTTTGCACAACAAGGTGTTGAAAGGCAAAATTCACAACAGGTGTTGTTGATCCATGAAACTTTCCTCGGAGGTCCTCTTCTGTGACTCTTTGAAAATTAAGCTCACCTGTATAGGTTATGGTACATTTAATGTTTATCCTGAAATTGCACCAGAAAGTCAAGTATATCTCGTTTGTCAGAAGTAGTGAATGATCAAAATGAAAGCAGCAGAAACATTTCTAGAAAAGGATTTCATTCACTAATGATGTTCTGAATTTTACCCACTTGAAAATAAATAAAAACACTCATCTTTACGGTGGCTTTATTTGAAGATGTTTGAAAGGTTACAGATGAAGAGAAAAGAGTATTTCATCTGCATTAATTCAGTTACACAAACCAGTTGTGATACCCTGAGGACTAGATTAGTGCTGTCACTTTAACCCTCCATTTGTGTTGGTTTCTAAAAGCGAGAAAATGTGGTCTCACACACACAGACACACACACTCAACTGGTTGAGTATTCAAGCCTGCTCTACACAAGTGTCTCAGAAGAAGGAGGCGCAACGTCGAGGGAAAACGGCCCATGGTAGGTGAAAAGCGGTGGTGGTACATCCAAGTAAGACAAGAAAGATGAAGAGAGAGTGGTATGAATTAGTGTCAGAAATGGAGAGAAATCCTCTCACAGTGCCTTTTGTATCGCTGTTGTGAGCCAA
Source organism: Phycodurus eques (assembly GCF_024500275.1). NCBI lineage: Eukaryota > Metazoa > Chordata > Actinopteri > Syngnathiformes > Syngnathidae > Phycodurus > Phycodurus eques. Next base: position 24,742,523 of record NC_084525.1, read on the forward strand.
CCAACCAATCGCAAAACACCATGAAATGACGTGAACAGCATTTAGTCCCCCCCCAGCAATATTTGATTTCATAAAAGGAAAGCTGTACTCTTGTGAGGAACTTCAGCTTGTAGCCTTTATTTTCGGACAGAAAAAACAAAAGTAAATACAAATTTTATTTCATTGGCATGTTGATGTTGAGGTATTTTTATGTACATCCGCTGAGACATAAATCGAAGTCAAGCCGAGCCCGTTTGTTAATTTAATGACCTTTGGCCCCTGTACTGTATACGAACAGGGGTAACTACTTTGTGTACTCGTGTCCTCGTGGCTTATGTCCTACTAGACTTGTATCTGCGCCTTCTTGTGTCTAAGTGGACTTTTCACTTGTGTACTTGTTACGGGTTGTACGGACAAGTCAACTATAATACACCACAATTAAGTTATGGGGACTAGTCTCTAATCAAGTGTTTTTGACTTGATGACGAGGCATAGCCGCTTGCATCAAATATAGGTGAGTGCTTTGAATTAGTGAGTAGTCTTAAATGATTTTAGTCAGTCACCTTGATTGAATTTAAGTCGGAAATGAAGATGTTGAGGTTTGCTCGCGGAGTGACCAGGTTGGATAAAATTAGAAATGAGCTCATCAGAGGGACAGCCGAGGTTCGATGTTTTGGAGACAAAATTAGAGAGGGCAGACTTCAATGGTTTGGACACGTCCAGAGGAGAAATAGTGAGTATATTGGTAGAAGGATGACGAGGATGGAGCTGCCAGGCAAGAGAGCTCGAGGAAGACCAAAGAGAAGGTTGATGGATCTCGTGAGGGAAGACATGAGGGCAGTTGGTGTTCGAGAGGAGGATGCAGGAGAACGATGACACGCTATGGCGACCCCTAACAGGACAAGCCGAAAGGATAAGAAGAAGACCTTGATTGATTTTAAGTCTTGGTAGAGTGAAAATGTCTTCTCAATTTGACACACCACAGAGAAGTGTTGGTCACAACTCTGCCAAATTTGAATGATTAAAAAAATAAAATAAATAAATCGCAAAGTATTTAAAATGAGGCCCACCAGAGGTGGGTAGTAACGCGTTACGTTTGCTCTGTTACATTTACTCAAGTAACATTTTGGATAAATTGTATTGTCAGAGCCTGTGTGGAATTCGCATGTTCTCCCTGTATCTGTGTGGGTTTCCTCCACATTCCAAAAATAATGCATGGAAGGTTGATTGAAGACTTTAAATTGTCCATAGGTGTGAATGTGAGTACGAATGGTTGTTTGCGTATGTGTGCCCTGCGACTGGCTGGCGACCAGTTCAGGGTGCACCCAGCCTCTCGCCCAGAGTCAGCAGGGATAGGCTCCAGCACACCCACAACCCTTAGTGAGGATTAGCAGTTCAGAAAAAAGAATGGATGGATGGATGGATGTAGTTGTCAGAGTAGTTTGAATACCCCATACTTTGTACTTATGTTAAGAAGAATCAATACTCTTACTCCAATAAAATGATCGACATGCCGCTCGCTACTTTTATTATCCATGATTGCATGCGCAATCTATTTTTTGACTTCATCTTGGACTCACCAGTTACTCTTTACTTGAGTAGTTTTTTTCACGGAGTACTTTCTTACTCTCACTCAAGTAAATATTTGGAGGAGTAATTTTTACTTTTACTTGAGTCATATTATTCAAAAGTAACAGTACTCTGACTTGAGTACCATATTTGGCTACTCTACCCACTGCATACTCACATTATGACACCCACGGACACACCTAATCCTGGATTTTAGGTTTTGCTGTCAGTGTTTTTTTTATTTTTTTTTTTAAAACATTTAAAATGTGTTAAATGCAATTATAACGGCCGTCAATTATCTGCGGATTTTCGCTATCCCCTGCCCGGCCCCATCCCTATCCTCCGTGAATAGTGGAGTAACACTGTAAAAGCCTCCGGTGGCTGGAATATATCTCACCAGGTCGTCATGGTGCTTTCCCTCGCCGCAACAACGAGGCGCTGTAAAGCGGCCGCACCAGCGGACTATCCAAAGGGAAGATGCATTTTCAAGCTGCACACATAGCCTACTTGCGCCTTACCTGTTGTTACTTGTAAGCAGTCTTTGGCTGTCGTCAGCTGTCATTAGCGTTCACTAGTGGTTGTTAGCGGCGTTTTGCTGCTGTTAGCGGTCACTAGTGGTCGTTAGCCGTCACTCGTGGTCAGCAACTTTAATTTTCGACTTAGTAAGTGTGAGAATTGTTGCAAACCATTTCTTCATATAGTCAATTTTGTAAGATTAGTTTGAAATTATATTCAAGTGTTTTGGCATCATAGTTTAGGGTATATTTAGGGTTTAAACTATCAATATAGTCAATTGTAAACATTTTTCTTTGTGGGGGGGGGGGGTCCACTACTGATGAATTTTTGCTACTGGGGGCCAGTCTTGATCGCTAATCCCCGCTTCATCTTTTTTCCGTCGTCTTTTGTGCCTGCAGTGAGGAACACACAAACAAACTTAGACTCTTTCTACTTGACTTACATTGTTAAATAGTAGCCACGTGTCTCAATAGGTCCACCATAATAAAAAAGATTGCTCAATTAACTATCCTGTTATGTTTGTTTGTCAACCACTGCTATAATGTTCCTGGGTCAAATTGACTAAAGCGCATTTAAATGATAATCCCAATAAACATCTCAATATGAAGTCCATTACTGACAATTTTGTTGCAAATATGTGAAAGCAGCAAGCAGAAGAAGTTTTATACATAATTAAAAAAATACATAATTATTGATTAACTTTGAACTACTCAGGGCCCGAGCAGTAGGCTGTGTTTATTCTTATTCTTCTATACTAGAGAACGGCCTTTTGGGGGCCTCAATATGGCTGAAAACGCAGGAATTTCTGAAAGCGTGTGTATCCTGGGGAAAGCATTAGGGATCCCTGACATGATCTGTGTCTCGTGGAAAGTAGAAAAATATATACCGTATTTTCACAACCATAAGGCGCACTAAAGTCTTAAATTTTCTCCAAAATGGACAGGGTGCCTTATAATGCGGCGCGTCTTATGTGTGCACCGAGTTCCAAAATCTATAAATTTGCATGTTGTCCCCGTGCCTGCGAGGCTTTTCTCCGGGCACGCCGGTTTCCACAAACATGCATTAATTGGAGACTCTAAATTGCCAGTAGGTGTGAATGTGAGTGCGACTGGTTGTTTGTTTGTATCTACCTTGCCCGATGATAGCTGGGATGGGCTCCAGCACGCCCGCGAGCCTTGTGAGGAGTAGCGGCTCAGAAGATGGATGGATGGATTGATGTCTTACCATGTCTGCGGCCAATAATACGGTGCACCTTATGCATGTGTTAAATACGGAAATAGACCCCTTAACTGAGACTGCGCCTATTTAAACGGTGCGCCTTATGGTCGGGAAAATGCGGTAAATAAAAACAGCCCCGGGCACCACTTTCACCACATGAAAGTGGTTGGACTTGTCTATCATAACAAGGTGCACAACAAAAATTACAAAAAACTAAAAGTCTCAAGAACTCACAAAATTGAACAGAAAGACGGCCATTTCGGTTTGAAGCCACCATTTTGAGGACCAAATTTCATTTAAAAAAAAAGTGACTACCAAGTTGTCCCCAGCAACTGTGTGGGCAAGTCTATCATACTGTAACACAATGTGAAATTGAAAAGGAAGTCAGCCATTTTGGTTTGAAGCAGTGGTGAATTCCACAAATGAGCCCCAAACAGAAGTAAGTGTAATAGACAAAGTAAAACAAATACATTGAAATGTCTTCTGCTTAGGTTAATAAGTATTATCAACATATGCAACAAAAATTGTTTATTTCACTTATTTACAATAAAACGTCGTAGTAGACCGAATGAGGTATAAAAAAACGTTTATTTTTTTGTAAAGGTTTCTAACAATTTTGTATTATTAAAAATGCTGCAGTGCAAATTGATCCAGGAATATCATTCCAGTTCCCGAGAGACAACATGCAGAGAGCGAGGCTTAGCAAAGCCATATCAACCTGCAAGTATACTCACTCTTTTAGACCTCTTTCCATTGCCAGGAGCACATGACAGCAAATTTCTGACGCCACCTCCCGTCCAAGAGGAAGGAAAGGGGCTCAAACGTTGACACTTGAGAGGCTGCGAGTCACCGTCGCATTTTCGCTTTTGTCCAAGAGGCCTGCGGTTGGAGCTTGAGCGAAGAGGATGGTGCGACGTTTTCCCACCGGAGGAGTGACCTTTGGTTGGTCGTGGCACTTTGGTACCCTGAGGTGTGCTTTCCAGGTGTGAGGTAGAGGCAGCGAGGCTGCGGGAGCGTGCGGGACCACTCTGGACAGAATAACCTGTGACATGAGGTGACCTGAGAGTTGATGACACTTGAGGTATCTTCCTGGAAATGAGATGAACATGAAGCCCATCAAACTTCCATGATTCATATCAATGACAGAATACCTAAATTGCCATTCAGAAAACTTTAAGGGGACCTATAATGTTGAAGTGACTTGATTGAATGTGTTGTATACAAACACAGTGGTGCCTTGACATACGAGGTGAATTTGTTTCATGACTACGATCTCAAATCAAAAAACTTCAAGTCATCTTTTCTCGTTGAAAAGAATGGAAATGCCATTAGCTGTATCAGCCTTCCAAGAAAACCAACAAAAATTGCTGTAATGTGTATTTCATTGAGAAAAATAGCACTCCATTTTACTGCAGTTTATAAAAGCATACAGTAATGACATAATTAGAAATCAAAATAATTTTAAAAACTAAACCGTTTTTGTCACATTGCATCAATCAAATGCTGCTCCTTCTTGTGTGCCCTTCTTGACCATATGGGGGCAGTATGAGACACACTGATATACTGCTCATTGAGGAATTATTATGAATCCCACTCGACTTCTTGTCAGGACAAGCCCAGGTGCACTATGATGCATGCAGTACTGCCTAAAACACAAGCGCCCCGCGGCCATACCATTGTAGTCAAGCACCGACAGTCCAGTAGCGCTGACATTCCCCTCCACAAAAAAAGGGCTGTTGCAAACATGCTACTGTGAAGGCGCAACCATCAAGTGCCGATATTGTCCTCCTAAAAACCGTCCACAAAGGGTCCACACAACACAATAAACTAGGCCTGGGCGATTATATGATCGCGATTAGTGATAACGATCAATTTCATATCGATCACGGTGATCAGCTGTGAGCATATTTACTTAACCAAACATGGCAAAAATGTCCACGACAAAGGCCAATCAGTCAGCCTTTTCCTGCAGAATGCGAGCCTCTTCTTTGGGGGTTATTAGGAATGCCACTTGTGTTCTTGGCAGGACATGCCGTGCTTCAATATGATTGGCTGCTGAATCCCGATAGGACACACCCTACTTTTTCCAGACGGCAAAAGATGGGACTTCAGTGGAGAAGCGTTATGATGACTATCATTAACCCTAACCCACCCTAGCGCTAACCCTGCTTAACCTGCCCTACCGTGATTCAGAAGCCAACCATATTGCAGCGCTGCGTGCCGAGAACTCGTGGGATTCCCAATAACACATCGCCCGGACGTAAGGCAGCGAACGCTGCCCTCTGTTGGTCGTAGTTTTGACATTGCACCCTATTACACCATATTACACCATATTACACCCCCCCTTCAACAAATAACCAGTAATACAGAAAAGGGATGGCTGGATGGACATAAAACATAACCACAGTCCGAGCATGGGCTGTGCAGATCTGCAAAAACACTCGAGTGTACATTAGTTCATTTTGTTATTTTATAGTTTTCTACATTTGTTGTAATGTTCAGTAAAAATTGTTTTAATATTTTTCTATGCTCATATTTTTCCTTTTTTTAAGTACTTCATGTTAATAAAATGAAGAAGAAAAGACTTTTGTGGACAACACTTCCGATCAACCTCTGCTTACACATGCGGCCTGTACATTAAGAATGGTTTCCATGCAGTTTGTAATGAATTATTCCAAATAGAATTCATCTCAATGTGTATTTTCTTTTGCAAAGCAGCCAAATGGAAGTTGGAGCAGCGACATGATCCAACTTTTGAGTACTGTCGTAAAAGGAAGAGCTGTTGCAATGTGACTCACTTCCACAGGTGGGAGCTAACATGGCGCTCCAACATGGCAGCGAGGGCAAAGCGCAGGTGGTGCAGGCGTCTGTCGAAGGTGAAGAGGCTGCATCCAAGCGTGCGGCATCCAAAAGTGCATAGCTGCACAAATAAAGTCAAACAAGATTCAACGCATGCCTTAATGCCATTATTAAAGACTATTATGGAAAAGAGTTATCAAGTTCCGGAGCAAGAGCCACTTTTAAAGCCAAACGTTAAGCAGAGCTGCAGTGTTAGCACAGAATAGAGTTACCAGCATTAGCTAACAATGTTCAACTGAGCTGTCAACATGGGAGTTCGGAGTATATGGCAATGTCGTGCCCACACATGAATTGACGTGTGTATTTCAGTGGCTTGGTGATTAAATGGTGATACGGCAAATGGGTTGTGATTTTTGTGGGATTTTTGGGTGGGATACACCACTAGAATACCCCTGCCCTGAGCAGATCTCTAGAATCAGAAACAAAACAAGAGCAATTTGTAAAAAGCGGACAACCTTTAAAGCAGTGTTTACTTGAGAATCATAATTCATCATTAATGTGACCTTGACACACAGTAGAAATTGGAGTAAAACATTTTTGCTTCTGAACCTGAATTATCGTTATTCATGAAGCATTAGGTTTCGCTGCGGGCTGCTAAATGGATGGCTGGCTGCAAATGGCCCCCGGACCATAGTTTGGACACCACTGCACTAGTACAAGCAAGCAGCAACCGGGACGGAAGAGGAGACGGACAAACTATGAAGCCCCAATGATTGCCATTTTTACAAAAGCCGGCTCTCCACTGGCCGAGCAGTATTTTGCTGAATGAGACAGATGTACACCTAAAATAAGCCAATTACACCATAGCAAGAAATATGCTACAACAATGCGCCTATCAATTTGATTCATTTTGACTAAAACATGTCAGACATGTTATTAAGATACCCGGAAACTTTTATGTAGCAAAAACATTAAAAAAAAAAAACGAGTCATTTTAAGTTTGCTTTCAGAAGACATATTTGATTTTCAGTCCGATTTTGGCACGCCCACAATTTTTTGACTTGAGTTCGTTGTCACATTTCTGTGGGGCCAATTATGTATTACTCGTGCACTCACTGTAGTTGTCTCGCCATGCTGCACTATTTGCATATACTGGCCACTCATGCCAGAGTAGCATCTGCTCCATTTGCACACTGATTGAGGAGTATCTGTAACATTTGCACAACCAACATTGTCCCAGATGATCGCACTACTCGTCGCTTTAAACCGCATACACTCCTTGAAGTCTCAGCGCCCTTTGCACAATGGTCATTGCACCGGACTATTGCAATATTAGTCGTTCGAACTGCTCTAAGTGCTAGAGGACTCTGCATCTTTTTGCACAATTGTTTTTTGTCAATGTCTTTATGTCCCCAAAGTGTTCTGTAAATTGACTGTTTGTCAGAATCAGAATCAGAATCAGAATCATCTTTATTTGCCAAGTATGTCCAAAACACACAAGGAATTTGTCTCCGGTAGTTGGAGCCGCTCTAGTACAACAAACAGTCAATTTACAGAACACACTGTTGTACTAGAGCGGCTCCAACTACCGGAGACAAATTCCTTGTGTGTTTTTGGACATACTTGGCAAATAAAGATGATTCTGATTCTGAGGTAGAAATCCTCCATGAGCCTGCTGACGTCAGTGACGAAAGATGAGCATATTTCTTTATTAAACTACAGTAGTACGTGTTTTGCGGTGTAACTGTCACCTTTATTGAAAGTCTGGATTTTTTTATGGACAATAGTGAAAATGAGGTTAGATAGATTTGAGTACTCTTGTTTTGCTAAAATCAATCGCTGTAATACTTCATGCCTGAAGTAAGGCAACCGCATAAGTGCGTGCAGATTAATTTCTGCCATAAACACAGGTTTTGTTTGTTGTTGTATTGATTGCATCGCTCACCTTTGAAAGTGTTTGGAAAGATGACATCGATCCATTTTCTGAACTGGAACCGCTTATCCTCACTAGGGTCACAGGCGTGCTGGAGCCTATCCCAGCTGACTCTGGGCGAGTGGTACACCCTACACTGGTGGCCAGCCAATCGCAGGGCACATATAAACAAACACCCATTTGCATTCGCACCTACGGGCAATTTATCTTTTTGGGATGTGGGAGGAAACCGGAGTGCCCAGAGAAAACCCAGGCAGGCACGGAGAGAACATAGAAACACCACACAACGATATACAGTGGTGTGAAAAAGTTTTTGCCCCCTTCCTGAGTTCCTATTTTTTTGCCTGTTTGTTACACTTAAATGTGAATGAAGGTTTTTATTATTAAGGGAGAAAAAAATCTAAACCTACATGGCCCTGTTTGAAAAAGTGATTGCCCCCCATTAAAACATAAACTGTGGTTTAATCATACCTTAGTTTAATTTCTCTAGCCACAGCCAGGCCTAATACTGCCACACCTGCTCTCAATCAAGAAATCACTTAAATAGGACCTCCCTGACAAAGCAGACCAAAAGATCCTCAAAAGCTCAACTTCATGCCGAGATCTAAAGATATTCAGGAATAAATTGAGAAAATTTTATTGAGATCTATCAGTGTAGAAAAGGTTATAAAGCCATTTCTAAAGCTTTGGGACTCCAGCAAACCACAGTGAGACCCATTACCCACAAATGGCAAAACCAGAACAGTGGTGAACCTTCCAAGGAAGGACCGGCCAAATAACCCAAATAACCCCAAGAGCGCAGCGACAACTCATCCAAGAGGTCACAAAAGACCCCACAACAACATCCAAAGAACTGCAGGCCTCACTTGCCTCACTTAAGGTCAGTGTTCATGACTCCACGATAAGAAAGAGAGGGGGCAAAAATGGCTTGCATTGCAGAATGCCAAGACGAAAACCACTGCTGAGCAAAAAGAACAGTAAGGCTTGTCTCAATTTTGCCAGAAGACATCTTGATGATCCCCAAGACATTTGGGAAAACACTGTGGTCTAACAAGACAAAAGTTTAACTTTTCGAAAGGTGTATGTCCCATTACATCTGGCGTAAAAGTAACACCGCATTTCAGAAAAAGAACATCATATCAACAGTAAAATGTGGTGGTGGTAGTGTGATGGTTTGGGGCTGTGGTAGTGCTTCAGGACCCGGAAGACTTGCTGTGATAAATGGAGACATGAATTCTATTGGCTACCAAAAAATCCTGAAGGAGAATGTCCGTTGGCATCTGTTCGTGACCTCAAGCTGCAACGAACTTGGGTTCTGCAGCAGGACACTGATCCAAAACACACCAGAAAGTCCACCTTTCAATGGCTTAAGAAAAACAAAATGAAGACTTTGGAGTGGCCTCGACAAAGTCCTGAACTGAATCCTATTGAGATGCTCTGGCATGACATTAAAAAATGGTTCATGCTCAAAAACCCTCCACTGTGGCCAAATTACAACAATTCTGCAAAGATGAGTGGGCCAAAATTCTTCCACAGCATAAGTTATCGCAAATGCTTGATTACAGTTGTTGCTGCTGAGGGTGGCTCAACCAGTTATTAGGTTTAGGGGGCAATCACTTTTTCACACAGGGCCATGTAGGTTTGGATTTTTTTTCCACCCTTAATAATAAAAACAATTTTAAAACAGTATTTTGTTTTCACTTGTGTTGCCTTTGACTAATATTTACATTTGTTTGATGATGGGAAACATTTAAGTGTGACAAACAAAGAAGAAAAAAAAAAGGAAATCAGGAAATGAGGCAAACACTTTCACACAGCACTGTATAAAATATGAGTAAATAATACCACTTTATAGTATAGTACATTCCTTTGTCCGCTATGCAGGAATTTTGGTCTTCAGTTCTGTCACTGACGTCACACCAAGGCAAGGGGGCGTTTTGTTTTTGGTGATGAAAAATCTGGGTTACCAGGGCAATTACTTATTTACTGATTCCTCCGAAACAGATTGATACTATAGGAAATAACTGCCAGTTTCATTTTGTTGAGCAACAAATACACAGAGAGAACTTGTTAGTGAAAAATAGGCCATCTGGACGCTATAGCCCCTGTTTGCCATTTTGCTATAGGTGCTGAGAGTTGACTGCAGTGTGCCTTACTGGAACTCACACCAAGAGGTTTGGGGTGCCAAGATGTTGCAGGCAGGTCAATGGCGTCCTCTCGCTCGTTATCCTCGTTCTCCTCGCTGGAGAGCAGGCCCTGGTTGAAGGGGTACGGGGTTTGGACCTCCACGCTGACTGTGCCATCTGCCTCGTCTTCTGGAAACCTTTGTGATGTAGCCCTGATGGGACCAAGATGAGAGCGATATAAATGCGTTTTGTTGGAGTTGAGTAGACTTCTACATTGTGATGTCACAATCTGGCCAATTTACATAATGTGCCCACACACAGAGTTGGCCGCTAGACTGGGAGAATGCTTCCAAGTGGACTATACTGTGCAAAACAAAATCATGTCCAGGAACCATTGAGGTCCGTGAATCTTTGGGATCTATGAACCTTTGGGGTCCGGAAAACTTTAAGGTCCATGAATCTTTGCGTTCCGGGAAATCTTTGGGATCTGCGAACTTTGGAGGCACAGGAACCTTTGAGGTCTATGAACCTTTGTGGTCTGGGAACCTTTGGGGTCCTGCAATCTTTGGGCTCTACTAACCTTTGGGATCTGGGGAACTTTGAGGGCCAAGAATCTTTGGGGTCCAGGAACCTTTGTAGTCCAGGAACCTTTGGGGTCTGCAAACGTTGGAAGTCCGGAACCATTCCAATCATGTCAAAGCCAAAAAGTAAGCAAAGCTGCAGTGTTGGCACAGATTCGTTGGCTAACAGCGTTATCAACGTTGGCTTCTGATAAGCGGCACATACTTGAATGGTAGGCAAGTTATCGACACTAAGGCGGGGTAATTGTGTTTGGCGATGTGTTCGCTGCATGCGCCACATACAGGGAAAGGTTGCAATAATGTAATTTGACAACTTGGTGATGAAGTGCTGCTTCCACCAGGGAAAACGCAATAACATTTTTAAGAGTGCTCAATTTCTTCTTCACACTCTTGCTCGTAAAAATAAGCTTGAAATTGATCTACAAATGCTTAAAGACAACTGAACCATCTACAATTAAAAAAATAAATAAATACATTTTAAATACAAAAACATAAAAAATAAATCTGAAATGCAAGGCAAACATTTTTCTAACCTGATGAAAAAATAAACACAATAACCCAAAAATTCTCACCACTTGATCAACCCTGTTTTTAACATTCCCATCAGGGTATCTGATGCAAAATGGGAGAGGTTTGCAGCTCACTTCAGCAAAAAATAAAAACAATAAGGGAATATTTTAGTGTGGCACTGGTGTTCGACTGGTTAGAGCGTCTGCCTCACAGTTCTGAGGACCGGGGTTCAATCCCCGACCCCGCCTGTGTGGGGTTTGCACGTTTTCCCCGTGCCTGCGTGGGTTTTCTCCGGGCACTCCGGTTTCCTCCCACATCCCAAAAACATCCATGGTAGGTTAATTGACAACTCTAAATTGCCCGTAGGTGTCAATGTGAGTGTGAACGGTTGTTTGTTTGTATGTGCTCTGCGATTGGCTGGCAACCAGTTCAGGGTGTACCCCGCCTCCTGCCCGATGTTAGCTGGGATAGGCTCCAGCGCGCCCGCGACCCTCGTGGGGACAAGCGGCTCAGAAAATGGATGAATGGAATCTTTTATTCCACCACAACCTAATAGTTTCAATGCAGCGGAACCTTTGTTTTTATGTGAGGAAGCACTGGGCAGTGTTGCTCTATTTGATGTGTTTGTGTCCCAGTTAAAGCCAACCTGCCTTTTAAATCCAATCCCAACATGATTTTTAAAAATGTTGTTCGACTTTCTGGCTAAGGACGTCCTAGATATTTAATTGTCCTTGTCTTATGGGATCTGAGTGCAGCATTTGATACATTAATTAGACCACAATATTCTTTTAACCAGGGTACACACTGGTACTGTTTTTAACTGGTTCAAATCCTACCTCACTGTCTGAGAATTTAATGTCATCATGGGTGTTGACTCCTTGTTAGGAGGTCACAGGTTGGATTGCAGTATTCCCTAAGGATCAATTTTAAGTTCAAAACTTTTTAATTTGTACATGTTGCCACTTGGCGGGGGTCATCAGGAGACACAGAATACATTTTCATAGTTGGGTTTATGATACTATGCTGTACATTTCAGTTTTTCCTGATGACCACAGCCCTATGGATACTCTAACTGTATTTTAGAAATTAATTCCTGGATGGCAGACAATTTCGTTAAGGTCAACCAGGACGAAACTGATGTTTTAGAGAAAAGAGAGAAACTTTCGTTAAAATTACAACAACTTTCTTTTAATCCAGTAGAAGAAGACAAAAAAAATAGTCAAAGACAAAAACGTTGTCTTTGACTATGACCTAACCTTTATCCCACACATTAGTAACAACTGAAAAACATTGCCGGAGTCCGCCCATTTATTTATTTATTTTAGCTCTTCTAGGTCTCATACAGTAGTCTTAGTTAATTTTATTTATTTTAGCTTGTTCTTTTGTTTTTATGTTCCAGTGTTTTCTCATTGGGGTGCCATCAGCTCTCACTTTCTGGTTTTGACGGCCTTTCGTGATGGCATTTCTTCACTCAACTCTGTGCTCAGCCATGTCGCAGCAGCTATGTTATGCATTTAATCATCTGTAACTACTTTTACACGAGTGTTGGGTGTCGCAGCGGCTCAGAGGCTGCGGGTAGGTGAGAGGGTTGTCATAGTGTTTTTTATCATTTTTCTTGTGTAGCACTTGCCGTTGCTTTTTAAATATGAATGGTGCTGTATAAAAAAATAAAAAAACTTTGATTGATTGATGATTGATAGTAGTGCCCATGGTCATCATGGTGAGTTGTGATTAATTTGCATGAGAGAGAACCGCATCCCCAAAACCGATTGATTTAAAGTGTCACAAGTGGATACTTTGTGTGTTTTGACAAAACAATGTCAGCACTCTTTCAAATTATGAAAAAATGCACAGTATGTTTCCTCTAAATACCTGAGAATGTGGCAGTTTTTCACATTTTCTATTTTCTGTTTGTCCAAATGATGCTGCTCCACATGTCGACCTGCAGCATGCCGCGTCAAGGCCACCGAGGCACCTTCAGTCTGAAGAACATCGTTCATACGTCCTCACCATGACAACAGTGACAAAAACAATGAAGACAAAGGTTGATTAAAATGGTTTACATTGCATACTCGTTTGCAGGGTGTTTTCTGTCCTTGTGGCTCTGGTCCACAGCGTTGATTCTTCACGGTCACAATCTTGCTCTAAGAGGGAAAAGACAACACAACACAATAAATGTCAGGAGGACACACAGGCAATTCCACTCGATAACAGGCGACATGCCACAAAACAAAACATTCTGCCTTCGTAATAACATCCATCCATCTTCTAAAATGCTTGTCCTCGTTACGCCCCGGACTGGTCGTACGTCTATATCAGGGCACATACTGACAAACAATGCACATGGCATGGTTGAGAGGCAATGCTCCTTGAGAATGCTGTAGAAAAAAACAGCTTGTGTTTTTGTTTTTTTATAGAGCAGGGCAGCTTTAACCAACACTTCCAAACTCGTCACACTGATTGGACTCTAAGATGGCTGACTACTGACGCCGATTCGCTCATGGAAGTCTTTAGCCTTTGGGTTCACATATTTTTTCCACCCTGCACTTTGAATGTTTACATGGTGTGTCCAATAAAAAACATGACAACAGAAAACTGTTTGCATGGTATTAGTTTAAGCAGAATGTATTTGTCTATTGTTGTGACCAAGATGAAGATTAAATTGTATTTTATAAGCAATTTATGCAAAAGTCCAGGACATGCATATACTTTTTCTTGCAACCGTACACTCATTGACAAGTGTAATTCTACAGCTTGGTGAAGTGCTGCCTACACCAGAGAAAGTCTAATCCATGCAGTCTTTGTTTGGGCTTGCGTGCAATTGAAGAGTGCACGCTCACTTTTATTTTTTAGACTTAAACAAGGCTAATTTCAGCAAGGCTAAAATATGTAATTCTTGCCCCTTGGGGTATTTTGACGAAAACAGGTTATTAAATGGATCAATTCAAACTGCAACGGGTGGGTGAAACAGTTACATTATGCAAAAGGTAATGTCCCCATATGGACAGACAGAAAAGGAGCAAGAGAAGACAACCCACGATGCAGGATTGACAGACTTACTTCCAGCATTTCTGCAAATCTGGCTGTGGGTTATTGTTCCCTGCAGAGGTGGAGCAGGAGAGTCACTTGAGCGCTCGGCTGCAAGCGTAGGGGCTCTCTTTGAGGGTGAAATAGTGGACGAAGAGGAACAACCGAGGCCCGGGGGCTGAGACGGAGGACCCCCGCTCTGAAGTATGGAAGCAGACTGGTGAGGAATGGGCAGGTTCACTGCTGAAGACAGACTGCAGAAAGGGAGAGGGAATGTTGTGCAAAATAGTAACAATAAACTCGAGAATGCAATGCTGGAGAAATTGGGTGTGCATGCTGAAGAGCTGACACTGAACTTTACATTCTGTGCAATTAATTGAACTGTTAAAATCTGGAATGAAATCTGAAGTTTAAATAGTTTGAATTGGTCTAGAATAGTGGAAAGGGGAAGTAAATCTGTAAAATATCTATTAATTTGGGAAATTTATTGCAAAAATGTGGGAATTTGGGGAAAGTGCTAGCCAGAACATGTCCTGAATAAGATGAACAGTTTCGAGTTCAAATGGTTTGAATCATTTGAGAAATGTGAAAGGAGGGTGTAAAATGGGGCAAAAAAGTATTTAGTCAGCCACCAACTGTGCAAGTTCTCCCACTTAAAAAGATGAGAGAGGCCTGTCATTTTCGTTATACCAATACCTCACCTATGAGAGAAAAAAATTTGGGAAAAAATCCAGTGTGTGATGATCAGTGATCCTAGGAGCTAAATTGTCTGGGGCTTTATGCCCCCGGAAGGGTCACCCATGACAAACAGGTCCAAGGTGAGGGACCAGACAAAGCACGGCTCAAAGACCCCTTATGACGACGACGTCCGTTGCCCGGACGTGGGTCACTGGGGCCCACCTCTGGAGCCAGGCCTGGAGGTGGGGCTCGAAGGAGAGTGCCTGCTGGCCGGGCCTGACCCATGGGGCCCAGCCGGGCACAGGCCGAAAGGGTAACGTGGGTCTCCCTTCTCATGGGCTCACCACCTGTGGTAGGGGCCATAGGGGTCGGGTGCATTCTTCGACTATTTTTTCATGCACTTGTTCACAAAGAGGTGAACCTCGCCCCATCTTTGCTTTTGAATGACTGAGCAATTCAGGGAAGCTCCTTTTGTACCCAATCATGGGACCCACCTGTTCTCAATTAGCCTGTTCACCTGTGGGATGTTCCAAACAGGTGTTTGATGAGCATTCCTCAACTTTCCCAGTCTTTTTTGCCACCTGTCCCAGCTTTTTTGGAACGCGTTACAGCCATAAAATTTTAAGTTAATGATTATTTGCTAAAAACAATCAAGTTTATTTTGAACATTAAATATCTTGTCTTTGTAGGGTATTCAATTAAATATTGGTTGAATATGATTTGCAAATCATTGGTCTTCTCTTCATGTCTTCTCTGATAAAAATTAAACTCTGACCTCTATGGCCTCTTTATCAGAAGAATTTTGTGAATTCTGCACTGTGTACATGTGAATGTATATTATATTATGTTAATGTGGTTGAGCATATACAATGTGTAAATATCACCTCATCCTCCTTGCATGCCATTTTTATTTATTTCCTTATTTCCACTATTGCTGCTGAAACTAAGGAAATTTCCCCGTTGTGGGACGAATACAGATTACCTTATCTTCATTTACACATGAATTAGACTACAGTATAAAGTATAACCCTTTTGGGGTGGGGGGGATGGCATCAATTACTTGCAAATTTTTGCTATTCCCAACTAGGCTAAATCCTAACCCCCATGAATTACGGGGATTCACTCACTGTACCACCATTTCATTTACCTCCCATCTTCCTTTTGGCCTTTGACAGGCTTGTATTGGTGGCAAGGGGAGGCCGCATTGGAGCTGAAAGTCAATTCTGCCAGATGTCCAACATCCTCCGTGGAGGGGAAAAGGTTGACAGGGCAGCTAGGGGCGAGGTCGCGGCTGAGGGGCCAAGCGACGCCACTGTGTGCACGTCTTGGGGAGAAGGCTGTGTCGCCTCTCGCAGTGTCTCTCAAAGGCTTGCGGCTTCACCACTTGGTCACAGTGGCTGCACACCACCAAGTAGAAGTTGTCACGGGAGGGAAACTCGCCATAGATGTGCATGTCTGTAGAGGGGCACGCACACAACTAGAAATGCAAAAGTTGTAGACGAGCACAGTGTCATCCAGCTGCACACTGAGCGATACATTTGAACGAGACGGAACAGGGCAACCGCAAACAAATTTGCACACCTGGCGACTGACCCACTTTACCACTCTGTAAATAAAAACATTTTAAAAAAGCTTGTGACTCAATTTACTCGTACTGTATATCTAATTAACTTTCACCATTGAAATGTCATTAATTCGTTCCAGCCTTTGAAAACCATAATTTTTTTGTTCCACGTTTAAAAAAAATTGCACTGTATTGTACAAAAATATAATATAAAAATATGATAATGTAAAGAAATAACAAAAGTGTAATTAGTGTAGCTTATGTGGTCACTACAATGCGGTCACTATAATGCAGTGGCAAACTTGTCGCCATTTGGGTTGGGGAAATATTGGGCCTGATTCACAAGCACGGCATATGCACAAATTTATGCATAAGTCGTGCGTGCAAACATTTGACGCACAAATACATTATTCATCAATATCTTACTTGAATTTGTTCATACTCTACGAATAAAGACAGATTCCTCAGGCTCTGCGTACACACAAACAATGAAAAAAAACATGAGGCACATGAGGCACGCTGCAGACCTCGGGTGACACTGCATTGAAAGCCTTTGTGATAGAGGCCCGGGTATCTTTTTTGTTTGTCATCAACACTCCAAATTTCTTCTTTTAATTTTTGGGGCCATCTCTCGCAACTTCATACCTCCTGCCTATCTTGTTTGCATCAAACACAGGGAAATAGGAAATATGAATTCCCATTCACTAACATACTCAAAGTGGTGAGACGAAAATTGGTTGGTGTGCATGTGTCATGAATCTGACAGTGATTTTGCGTATACACTGTACTAGTGTGCAGAGTACGAATATTTTTAGGCATTTTTTAGTGAATGAGGCCGGTTGTCTCGAGGAAATCTTACGTCATTCTAGATTGTCCTAATCATCCACTTATAAACAAGTTTGAGCTTTTGCCCACAGGTCGTGTTTTAGGGCGCCTAGGAGGAAGACGAAAAGACTCCAAGTTTCATTTATCTCCAGTACAATTCATTTACTTAATGGCAATCAGACAGTAGGTTATTAACTTTCTTCTTGCAGTAATGTTGCTTATTTGCACATCAACACATTGCAGTTTTTTGCAATATTCGGTAGTAAATTTCCATTTTTGGTATGAGCTCTAGCATTTGTTAGCAACGTTGCCATATTTACCTTGAATAAGTAACTTACTTACTTTACTGATTACTTGAGCTTAAAAGTAAATTAGTTCCTTCATTGACTACGTGATTTCAAAAGTAACAAAGTTAGCAAAAAGTAACGTTTTAGTTACTTTCAGCAGCTGCCAAGTGGCAGGAATATCACTTATCCACAATACAAAAAAAGTATTAGCTTCACCGTACCCATTACTTGGTAATGAATACCACACAAGTTACAGAACTATGTCATCAAGATGAAGCCACATTACATGAGCAACTTAGTGCAGACTTGACATGCCAACACAGTACAGTAAGTATCTAAACATAAACAAGCAATCAATTCTCAGTACACTTCTTTAAAGACTGACAGACCGCCGATTGTGGTCCATGAAGGCAACTGTGTGTGTGTGTTTGTGCGTGCACGTAAAAGTGAGTGACAGACAGACAGACAACGACAGACACACACACACACACACACACACACACACACACACACACACACACACGCGCGCACACACCATTGCTCCTACCACATTAATTTTGTTCCGAAGAGCGAGACAAGTGACAAGTTTAAGCAGCTGTTTAACTAGCAAAGCTGTTGATGATTTGACTGTGGGTGACTTACTACGTGACGTCAGCCATGCAGCACGTTAAACCAGCTCACAGTGCGGACTCCAGACAAAGTTGAAAGTTCTCACTTTTCATTGTAAATATAAATTTAAGCTAAGTATTGTAACTCCTTCAGTGAGTCAGTCCTTACCCTCCATGACCGGTTTATGGCCGTGCACTTCGGTATGAATAATTAACCCCCAATGCATTTCCCTTTTAACACACCAGTAAAACTGTATTCTTAATGTGTAAATAAAAAGTAACCACAATCAAATACACTTTTTACGAAGGAAAATAAAAATTGTGTGACGACAGTGAAATTGTGCATTTCTTTGCACATTTGTGCTACTGCACAATCACACTGCATTGTGTAATAAACATTCACTTCCCAATTGCGTTCTTCTATTTGTTGAAAAAAAAGAGTGGTCTTGGTTAAATGCGTCTGCACAACTGCACTGCTCTTTGTTCGAATCAGCAGCTACAAATTAGTACTTGGTGAGAGACATTGATGATGCAAAAGTAACTATTGTTGGTTGTAAGAAGTAACTGTAGTCCAATTACTTTCAAGGGAAAAGTAACATCTTACTTTACTCGTTTCTCAAAGTGGCAGTATTTTGGAGTAACGCATTACTTGACCCGCATCACTGTTTGTTAGTGATCTTATGTCTATTTATGGTGTTTCTTTTCGTGTTTTTTTCCTTATTTTTTTGCGAGTGTGTGTTGAACTTAATTGGGTTTCATTCTCACCGCTGATTTTCTCATTGTGTACCTTTGTCTATCGTGTGCTACTGCTGCAACACCAATTTTCCTTCACAGGACTATAAAGAGATTCTGATTATAAGTGGAACTCCTTTTTGTATTACCTTCTTTCCAGAGGCTCATGCTCTCACGGCACCTCCTCCCATACTTGCTGGCTCCTTGTGGACACGTCCCAGCTGCATGCAAGATGAAACAGCGTCAGTCAATCAATCAATCCATGGATTGCCAAACTAGTATCAACATATACAGGACAGCACGACAACGCTTACAATGACAAAGAACACAGTACTGTACATTCACTTAGCACAAGAAACATTCAGCAAAAAGTACTTTGCAGAGTCCCTCCAGCTGACTTGGTGAGAGACAGACACAAACAAACTATGGACTGCTCACTGGACTGGTAGAGTTGAGCTGAGTTGCAAATGCTTTTTTTCCTTACGTTATATCTACATTGTTTTCATTTTCGTGATTTCTGTGTACTGTATACACAATAACGACGAACAGTGCTGTCAGTAGGGCTAGGAAAGTATGTCGAGAGATCTTTCTAATGACACGTGTCAACATATTGAAACAAACGCAAGTTACGTGTTATGATGATGAATAGAAAAATTATTGAAAGAGTTTGTGTTTCGAGCGAGGGAAGTAACTACTCAGCTCCTACAGCAGGCTTTTTGTTTAGTTAACTTTTAAATGCCGCCGCTTCTCCCGACTCCTGTTATAATCCACACACGAACACACAAACACAAAATTCCAAGTAGTCGTCAGCGTGACAATAATGACGTCGGGATTTTGGGGACAGCGTGTATGACTCACCATCCGATGTCAAAATATTCACTCCGTCCACCCAGCAACTCCAATTTAGTCCGACAAAATCCTCGAGATTAAGACGTCGGCCGTCAACCGCGGCCATTGTTGTGGTCACTATGACCTGCGCACAATAGTGACGTCATAACACCGTGCCCGCGAAATGCCGTAGTAGTATGGTAGGTTATTTGAACTCTCAATTGCCCGTAGGTGTGAATGTGAGTGTCACTGGTTGTTTGTCTAGTGTGTACTGCGATTGGCTGGCGACCAGTTCAGAGTGCACCCCGCCTTTCACCCACAGTCAGTTGAGCAAGGCTCCAGCACGCCCGCGACGCCAGTGAGGATTAGCAGTGTGGAAGATGGATGGATAGTAGTTGTAGTGGCTGTGAATATATATTGTCAATAAGTAGTAGTAGTGGTATTGCAAGCTCTTTGAGCATTTATTATTGTAGCGATAGACCAATGTTTTCTTTTGCATGGCCAATAACGATACAGATTGTTAGTATAGTCAAGAAGGCCAATGACCGAATATTGGAGCCGATATTCATTTCCAGTCAAAGGCAAAATATTGGCGTAAAAATGTTGTATATTGCTAACTCTGACACTTCATTTAAATTCCTTTAAGCACACGTTTATAAAACAGCTTTTCAGATTTGCAACATGTTAAAATATTTATGTTTTTATTTTTTTAAATCTTAGACAATAGACATCTTTATTTTAAAACTCAGAAAGTGTCGTGTTCGGGCCCATTTCGTGGAGGATGGCTTCGTAAAATAAGCTTTCACACACTATTAGAAGTGCATTTCTGAGTTTGGAGCGAACGAGCCAGCTGTTTGAACAGCCACCACAAGCCATGCAAATGCAGTACAAAACCATACATGTGTTGTGTTTTACAACAATACTTACAGTGGTGTGAAAAAGTGTTTGGCCACTTCCTGATTTCTTGATTATGTTTTCTTTTTTTTTTGCATGTTTGTCACACATAAATGTCATCATCAAACAAATTTAAATATTAGTCAAAGACAACACAAAATGCTGTTTTTAAATAAAGGTTTTTATTGTTAAGGGAGAAAAAATCCTCCACTGGCCCTGTGTGGAAAGTGATTGCCCCCTAAACCTAATAACTGGTTGGGCCACCCTTAGCAGCAACAACTGCCATCAAGCATTTACGATAACTTGCAATGAGTCTCTTACAGCGCTGTGAAGAAAATTTGGCCCACTCATCTTTGCAGAATTGTTGTAATTCAGCCACATTGGAGAGCTTTCGAGCATGAACTGCCTGTTTAAAGGTCAGAACAGCCAAGTAGCAGCTGTACAACAGAAAAAGAGAGTGGCCACTGGCTCGATGTGACGGTATGTCAAAAGCGTGTCTTTTTATACACTCATGGCTTGAAATAATGCCACTCCAGGGGTTCCAATATTTTTTAGCACGACTGTACGTATTATATATTCATATATGTTTCAGTGACACACCACATGCTTTTACATAGGATGCAGTATTCCTATATATTGTGTGGCCCCTCGCTCGAGTCGCGTTATAACACGCCGCACACAAAATCTTTGCCGTGTGTCTGTTGCCTTGTCATATAGGCAAAAGTACAGACGACAGTACTGAAAAGTACTGTGTGGGTCTTTTTTTCCGACTCCATCGTGCAAAGTAACCCTAATAGAGTCCTAGGTATATACAAGGAAATGCTCACCTCTTATCTGATTCGCTGCTGCATCGTGACGGCTACCAGGTTTAGTTCCCTTGCTGGCGGTGGAGGTCCCGATGGCCGTAGGAAAAATAGTTGTAGTTTGTAGGTGATCAAATACTTATTTTCCACCATGATTTGCTAATAACAATAAGATGGCAATTCTTTGACTTGAGTTCGTTGTCACATTTCTGTGGGGCCAATTATGTATTACTTGTGCACTCACTGTGATTGTCTCGCCATGCTGCACTATTTGCATATACTGGCCACTCATACCAGAGTAGCATCTGCTCCTTTTGCACACAGATTGAGGAGTATCTGTAACATTTGCACAACCAACATTGTCCCAGATGATCGCACTACTCGTCACTTTAAACCGCATACACTCCTTGAAGTCTCAGCGCCCTTTGCACAATGGTCATTGCACCGGACTATTGCAATATTAATCATTCGAACTGCTCTAAGTGCTAGAGGACTCTGCATCTTTTTGCACAATTGTTTTTTGTCAATGTCTTTATGTCTCCAAAGTGTTCTGTAAATTGACTGTCTGTTGTACTAGAGCGGCTCCAACTACCGGAGACAAATTCCTTGTGTGTTTTGGACATACTTGGCAAATAAAGATGATTCTGATAAATTCTTTAAAAATCAGACAATGTAATTTTCTGGATTTTTTTTTCTCATTTTGTCTGGGAACAACAGCATGGAACAATATCACACAACACCGAATGAACAGGCTGTTTGGCTAGTGTTACGTCACAGCGCCTGATAGAGATGAAGACCGGCAGGCGCATTCTAAATCATATTTTTAGATTTAACTACTGTATATCTGCTATATAATCACTTCAAAATGACAGATGTGGCTTGTAAAGGGGTTCTTGAGTTATCAATACATTTTTTATCATCTTTGTCCTCTGACCTTTAAGGTCATGCCACAGCATCTCAATAGGATTCAGGTGAGGACTTTGACTAGGCCACTCTGAAGTCTTCATTTTGATTTTCTTCAGCCATTCAGAGGTGGACTTGTTGGTGTGTTTTGGATCGTTGTCCTGTTGCACAAGCCAACTTTGTTTCAGCTTGAAGTCACGAACAGATGGCCGGGCATTCTCTTTCAGGGTTTTTTGGTAGACAGCAGAATTCATGGTTGCATTTATCACAGCAAGTCTTCCTGGTCATGAAGTAGCAAAACAGCCCCAGATCATCACACTACCACCACCATATTTTACTGTTGGTATGTTCTTTTTCTGAAATACGGTGTTACTTTTATAACAGATGTAATGGGACACACACACACCTTCCAAAACGTTTTGTCTCATTAGACCACAAAGTATTTTCCCAAAAGTCTTTGTGATCAAGTTGTCTTCTGGCAAAATTGAGATGAGCCTTAATGTTCTTTTTGCTCATCAATGGTTTTCGTCTTGGCACGCCGCCATGCAGGCCATTTCACCCAGTTTCTTTCTTATGGTGGAGTCATGAATACTGACCTTAACTGAAACAAGTGAGGCCTGCAGTTCTTTGGATGTTGTTCTGGGGTCTTCTGTGACCTCTTGGATGAGTCGTTGCCAGTGATGTAACGCGTTACTCAAAAAATCCGCCATTTTGAGCAACGAGAAAAGTAACGCGTTACCTTTCCCAGGAAAGTAATGAGTAGTGATGTTACAGGTTGTGCAGAGTCTTTGATGCCTGTGTCGAGTAATGAAGGGGCAGTATCGAGGCTTGCGTCATTTGGGGGAGGGGCTGAAAACGATGACGTCCGAAACTTCGCCGCCCTACAGTACCACATGACCACTTTGGGATGTGGTTAAGAATTTGGCACGATGTGTGACATTTTGACATAGCAATATCGACCCCGCCAAGCAGCTCCATGAAAATGTGGGTTTATGCCATTCTCCAATGTTGACAAACACATTACACAATCTGCCACACTGGTAAATCTCAATAAATTATAATCATGTCAAAATCTCAATTTATTTAAGTAGTATAATTCAAAAAGTGAAACTCATATTATAGAGATGCTATATGCACACTGAAATATTTCATGATTTTTTTAAATACACGTATCATTTTGATGAATATAGCTTACAGCAAATGACAACTCCAAATTCACCATCTCGAGAAACTAGAACATTATGTAACAAACTATTATGAAACAATGGAATTGATTTTTAATGTAGAATTTAGGCAGGAATTTGCTCCTTGAAAAGTATTTTCCCAAGTGTTTAATAAATCTATATGTATGAGTATTGAAATCAATTGAGTTTTCTACCATTTATTTTTAGATGTACCTGTATATGATTACTACCATCTTGGAACCAGTTACACACACAGAATACGTTCAAACAATATTTTATTATTTCATGTCGACACAATTTTTGGTCAAACTTTTTTTTTGTCATTCAGTCAGTTGAAAGTGCCACGAAGTGGAACTGTCCGAAGTACCATCCTGTTTTCAAACACTCCACCATCATTCCAGTCCCCAAGAAACCTGCAATCTCGGGTCTAAATGACTACAGGCCTGTCGCCTTGACATCTGTGGTTATGAAGTACCTTGAACGTCTCGTGCTGGACCACCTCAAGAGCGTCACAGGTCCCCTGCTGGACCCCCTATAGTTGGCCTACCAAGCGAACAGGTATGTAGATGATGCAGTCAACATGGGACTGCACTTCATCCTAGAACACCTTGACAGTGCAGGGACCTATGCGAGGATCCTGTTCATGGACTTCAGCTTAGCATTCAAGACCATCATCCCTTAACTCCTTTCATCCAAGCTTCTCCAGCTCAGCGTCTCACCTGCCATCTGCCAGTGGATTTACAGCTTCCTGACGGGCAGGACACAGCAGGTGAGGCTGGGGGAGGCCACCTCATCCACACGCAGCATCAGCACTGGGGCCCCCCAAGGTTGTTTCCTCTCTCCGCTGCTCTTCTCTCTCTACACGAACGACTGCACCTCAGCGCACCCGGCTGTCAAACTCCTGAAGTTTGCAGATGACACCACTGTCATCGGCCTCATCAAGGACAGTGACGAGTCTGCATATCGACAGGAAGTCGAGCGGCTGGAGCTGTGGTGCGGCCGACACAACCTGGAGCTGAACATGCTCAAGACTGTAGAGATGATCGTGGACTTCAGGAGGCATCCTTTACCACAGCTGCCCCTCACGTTGTCCAGCTGCCTTGTGTCAACCGTCGAGACCTTTAAGTTCCTGGGAATTACAATCTCTCAGGACCTGAAGTGGGCGACCAACATCAACTCAGTCCTCAAAAAGGCCCAGCAGAGGATGTACTTCCTGCGGCTTCTGAGAAAGCACGGCCTGCCACAGGAGCTGCTGAGGCAGTTCTACATAGCGGTCATCGAATCAGTCCTGTGTTCTTCCATCACAGTCTGTTTGGTGCTGCTACAAAAAAGGACAAACTCCGACTGCAACGGACAATCAAAACTGCTGAAAGGATTGTCGGTACCCCCCTACCCACCATTGAGGACTTGCACGCTGCCAGAACTAAGACAAGAGCGTGCAAAATCCTCTCGGACCCTCCGCATCCCGGTCACCAGCTCTTCCAGCTCCTTCCCTCAGGTAGGCGCTACCGATCAATGCAAACTAGAACTAGCAGACATTCCAACAGATTATTCCCTCTTGCGATCAACTTCTTAAACACCTAACCTACAATTCCATTGCAACATGCTGGCAATTTTTTGACTTGAGTTCGTTGTCACATTTCTGTGGGGTCAATTATATATTACTCGTGCACTCACTGTAGTAGTCTCGTGACGCTGCACTATTTGCATATCTGTTGTTGACCAATGCTGGCCACTCATGCCAGAGTAGCATCTGCTCCATTTGCACACTGATTGAGGAGTATCTGCAACATTTGCACAATCTACATTGTCCCAGATTATCGCACTACTCGTAACTTTCAACCGCATGCACTCCTTGAAGTCTCGGCGCCCTTTCCACAATGGTCATTGCACCAGATTATTGCAATATTAGTCATTCGAACTGCTCTAAGTGCTAGAGGACATCTTTTTGCACAATTGTCAAAAAAAAAAAAATGTACCGGCATTACCAGATAACTAGCAACCCTTTACTGCTCAGTGACTGTTTTTTTGTCAATGTCTTTATGTCTCAAAAGTGTTCTCTGTCAATTGACTGTCTGTTGTCGTACTAGAGTCTACAATGGTGCAGTACCATAAAAGGGCAAAGAAATACACATTCACTGTCGCCACACTATTTTTGTTATTTTCCTCAGTAAAAAGTGTATTTGATTGTTGTTACTTATTTACACATTAAGAATAATTTTACTGGCGTGTTAAATGTGCAATGCATTGTGGGTTAATTATTCATACAGAGTATTTGATGGTTGTTACTTATTTACACATTAAGAATAATTTTACTGGCGTGTTAAACGCGCAATGCATTGTGGGTTGATTATTCATACCGAGTGCACGATCATCAATCGGTCATGGAGGGTAAGGGTTGACTCACTGAAGAACTGACAATCCATCCATCCATCCATTTTCTGAGCCACTTCTCCAGCCAATCGCAGGGCACATACACACAAACAACCATTCGCACTCACATTCACACCTACCGGCAATTTAGATTTGTCAATTAACCTACCATGCATGTTTTTGGGATGTGTGCAAACTCCACACAGGCGGGGCCGGGGATTTAACCCTGGTCCTCAGAACTGTGAGGCAGACACTCTAACCAGTCGTCCACCGTGCCGCTAGGACTGACAATACTTATCTTAAATAATATTTACAATGAAAAGTGAGAACTCAACTTCATCTGTGAGCTGGTTGAACACGGCTTGCACAGCTGACGTCACGTAGTAAGACATTTTTTTTTTCGCTCTTTGCATCAAAATTACTGTGGTGGGAGCAATAGCGCATGTGTGTGTCTCTCACGTTTCCGCACACACAGTTGCTTTCATGGACCACAATCGGCAGTGTACTCGGAATGGTGTGCTTGTTTACGTTTACGAACTTACTGTATTGTGTTGTCGTGTCAAGTCTGCACTAAGTGGCTCATTTAATGTGGCGTCAACTACACTAATATTTAAGTTATTGCTTCATGTTGATGACATCATTCTGTAACTTGTGTGGCATACATTACCAACTAATGGGTACGGTTAAGTTAATGCTTTTTTTGTACTGTGGATATTACTTTTAAACTCAAGTAATCAGTAAAGTAACCAAGTTACTTTTTCAAGGAAACTGTGGAAACACTGGTTGTCAACTTGCTCTTGGAGTAATTTTTGTCGGTTGGTTAGTCTTTGGAAGGTTCACCACTGTTCTGTTTTCATCATTTGTGGATAATGGCTCTCACTGTAATTGGCTGGAGTCCCAATGCTTTAGAAATGGCTTTATAACCGTTTGACACTTACAGATCTCAATTACTTTCTCTTTAGTTCCTGAATTTCTTTAGATCTCTGCATGATGTCTAACTTTTGAGGATCTTTTGGTCGACTTCACTTTGTCAGGAAGATCCTAGTTCAGTGATTCCTTGATTGAGAACAGGTGTGGCAGGATCAGGCCTGGGTGTGGCTAGAGAAATTACATTGAACAAAAATATAAACCAAACACTTTTGTTTTGGCTCCCATTTTTTGAGAGATGTACTCCAAGATCTAAAACTATTGTATTTACACAAAAGGCCATTTCCCTCAAATATTGTAAAAAAATCTAAATCCGTGTTAGTGAGCAGTTCTCCTTTGTCGAGATAATCCATCCCACCTCACAGGTGTGACATATCAAGATGCTGATTAGGCAGCATGATTATTGCACAGGTGTGCCATAGGCTGGCTACAATAAAAGGCCACTCTGAAATGTGCTGTTTTATCACACAGCACAATGCCACAGATGTCGCAAGTTCTGCCAGTATGTGCAATTGGCATGATGACTGCAGGAATGTCCACCAGAGCTGTTACCTGTGAATTGAATGTTCATTTCTCTACCATAGGCCGTCTCCAAAGGCGTTGTAGACAATTTGGCCATCCAATCGGCCTCACAACCGCAGACCACGTGTAACCACACCAGTCCAGGACCTCCAAATCCAGCATGTGCACCTCCAAGATTGTATGAGACCAAACACCCGGACAGCTGCTGCAACAATCGGTTTGCATAACCAAAGAATTTCTCCAGAAACTGTCAGAAACCCTCTCAGGGAAGCTCCTCTGCATGCTCGTCGTCCTCATCGGGGTCTCGACCTGACTGCAGTTCGTCGTCGTAACCGACTCAAGTGGGTGAATGCTCACATTCAAAGGCGTCTAGCACATTGGACAAGTGTTCTTTTCACGGATGAATCCCGGTTTTCACTCTTCAGGGCAGATAGCAGACAGCGTGTGTGGCGTCGTGGGTGAGCGATTTGCTGATGTCAACGTTGTGGATCGAGTGGCCCATGGTGGTGGTAGGGTTGTGGTATGGGCAACGCACACAGCTGCATTTTACTGATGGCATTTTGAATGCACAGAGATACCGTGACGAGATCCTGAGGCCCATTTTTTAGCCATTTATCTACGACCATCACCTCATGTTGTCGCATTAGAATGCATGGCCCTGTGTTGCATGGATCTGTACACAATTCCTGGAAGCTGAAAACATCACAGTTCTTGCATGGCCAGCATACTCCCCGGACATGTCACCCATTGCGCATGTTTGGGATGCTCTGGATTGTCGTATACGACTGCGTGTTCCAGTTCTTGTCAATATCGATCAACTTCGCACAGCCATTGAAGAGTGGACCAACATTCCACAGGCCACAATTAACAACCTGATCAACTATGCAAAGGAGATGTGTTGCACTGCATGAGGCAAATGCTGGTAACACCAAATACTGACTAGTTTTCTGATTCCCCCCCCAATAAAACTGCACATTTCAGCGTGGCCTTTTATTGTGGCCAGCCTAAGGCACACTTGTGCAATAATCATACTGTCTAATCAGCTTCTTGATATGGCACACCTGTGAGGTGGGATAGATTATTTTGACAAAGGATACATGCTCACTAACAGATTTAGACAGCTTTGTGAAGAATATTTGAGGTAAATGGCCTTTCGTGTATGTAGAAACAGTTTTAGATCTTTGAGTCCAGCTCAAAAAATGGGAGCAAAAACAAGTGTTGCATTTATATTTTTGTTCAGTGTAGTTTGTTTTAAAAGGAGGGCAATTATTTTTCACAAAGGGCCATGTAGGTTTGGATTTTTTTCTCCCTTAATTAAAAAAAAAAAAAAACTAAATTTAGAAACTGCAGTTTGTGTTTACTTTTGAATTAGTTTGATGGGAAACATTTGAGACAAAACCAGGAAAGGTGCAAACACTAACACCACTGTAACTATATAATGCTGAATGTAACCGCTATCACTGTTGCCAAAACATATGCGACAGATGAATGCCACAACCCAATTACGTTAGAGATTGACTGGGATCCACTTTAAAAAGATTTTCCTTCACCCATGTGACATGTTCCCTCCTCTGTAGGGTTGTGAGTAGTGGGCGAACAATAAAGCAATAGCTAATACACATAGTCTTGAATTGAAATAAAATGTTGTATTGGGGATACAAATGAACAAATTAGGGAATCATGTTAATTAAAGGGATTGAAATGAAACCTTGGTAGAAGCACGCACATAAGCATAATTGAAATAAAGTACAGTACAATGACAACTGATTTGTCAAGTCAATGTATATAGCAGTGCACATTTGAAGGAGCAACAAAACATTGATTCACGGCTATTGAATAGATATAGCATCCCAAATTTACTCTACTGTCATACTATTTTTGTTTTACATTCTGGTTCACGAACACAACGTAACAACAATGGACACCATTAGGCTTTATTGAATAAGTATATTTTTACAACAAATGACAATTTTGTTGTGGATGTACAAAGCCTGATGGCAAAACATGCATTGCATTGTAGATTTTGTAAAAAGCAGTCCATTTTGTAACAAAGCAGATTTTAATTAGTCCAAAAAGTGAATTGCTTTAGTCACTGAAATACTATTGGACCTTCATCATGATGTCTTTTCAAATCAATAATGCTCAAGACAGAGAAAATCATGAACCAGTTTAATGTGTAAACAAATCCAAGTCCCACAATTTGACAAGAATTGTGCATTTAGCCAAGTGATGTGACACAGGTCAACAGGTGGGAGAATGCAATTTAAAAAAAAAATAATAATAAATAAATAAAAATTAAAAATAAAAAAAAATCATTCACTTTTTAAATAAACTCATTTTGGCAACCAAATGACAATTGTTTTTTTTTTTAAATCTTTCACTCAAAAATTTAACTGAGAAGTACAATTCTTAAAGAACTGCTTTTTGCAATCCAATAAGAGCAATTAAAGTGCAGCACCAATATTATTACTATTAATATTATAATTATTATTACTCTGATTATTATTAGAGTCCACACCTGCACAAGCATATGAAATGAGAGCCACAGTTATTTTAGCTGCTGGGTTTTAAATATATATTTTTAAATATACAAACTAATCATCTACAGGGGAGTAAAATAATTTCAAAGGTTTGCATTAATCCTGAAACTAGTGCAGTCACTTAAAGGCTGTATTTCCACCAAATGATACAAACTCACTCAGTAGTGTCCGCCTGGAAAGTTAGAAAAAAAAATGAGCCCCCACCACCATCTTAACCAATGGACACGAAATTAGGTGGGCATGACTATCATAACTGGATGCATGAAAAAGTCTCAAGGACCCATGCGGAAAGTCAAACAGAAAGTCAGACATTTTGGTTTCAAGTAGCCTATGTGAATGAAGTCTAATTTAAAAAAAGCCAGAATGAGCCCAAATTGGAAGCAGGTATCCTAGACAAATGGGCACGACTACATTCAGAAGATTTTTTTTGTCTACGCCATCTAATTTGAGTAGACCACGGCGCCAAAGTTTGATCATCACGACGAGGAGTCAGAGGGGGAAAAAAAAAAAAAAAAAAAATTGGTTAAAGGCACTAAATGGGTATGGGGCACTCTAACCTGCCTGCAGAGTAAAACACATAGCTTGAAGCTTCTAATCTGCAGCTGTTCTTCAACACTTTGTAGCTCCAAAACAAACACACATGCCGCTAAGACGATTACGCGATAAGGGAGCTAGAAGAGTTACGATGGTCGGGCACCACCCTCCGCATCTGCAGCAGGCGGCTCGGCTGACTTGTGGAAAGGAGTTTCCTTGTAAATGAACCAGCAGTTGCCAACCCACAAGATGAAGTTAAGGAAGCCAAAAATCTGCGTACAGGTATGTGCGCGCACACACACACACACACACACACACACACAGGGGAGCAGAATGAAATACAAGTAAACCTCGTTTCAGGAAGCATCAAGGACTTAAAATAAAATTCAATCATATACAGTTGTACCTTGATTTATGAGTTTGTTCCAATGCCAAGCTTGTAATTCAGTTTACTCATATATCAAATCATTAGTCCATTCCAGCCGTTCTAGGAGCATATCATTATTTAAAGAAAAATAGCACTGTATAGTATATACATAATAAAACAAGAGAGAATATAACAAAAAAAAACTATGAGCTGGAATTATTGGACAACAATAGCTGTAGTGTCCGTTTACAGGAAATGGCCTAATGAGTGACGTCAGGAACATGGTCGTTAGTCTTAGTTTAATTAATGGCTTAAAGTGCATCGGCGACTATGGCTCTCTATTTTTCACTTCACTCAAACAGCAGCCTATCTGAGGCTCGCTCGCAACTAAAATTTTGGCTCATTAGACAAAGCAAAAAGAAATCAACCAAGCAACAGCTTACAACTTTAAAAACCGTAAGCTACTGTAAATGTACAACCCCAATTCCAAACAATTTGGGACATTGTGTTAAACAAATAAAAACAGAATACAAAGATTTGCAAATCATGTTCGACCTATATTTAATTGAATACACTACAAAAGCAAGATATTTAATGTTTAAACTTGATTGTTTTTAGCAAATAATCATTAACTTAGAATTTTATGGCTGGAACACGTTCCAAAAAAGCTGGGACAGGTGGCAAAAAAGACTGAGAAAGTTGAGGAATGCTCATCAAACACCTGTTTGGAACATCCCACAGGTGAACTGGCTAATTGGGAACAGGTGGGTGCCATGATTGGGTACAAAAGGAACTTCCCTGAATTCCTCAGTCATTCACAAGCAAAGATGGGGCGAGGTTCACCTCTGTGTGAACAAGTGCATGAGAAAATAGTCGAACAGTTTAAGGACTGTTCCTCAACGTACAATTGCAAGGAATTTAGGGATTTCATCATCTACGGTTGATATCATTAAAAGGTTCAGAGAATCTGGAGAAATCACTGCATGTAAGCGGCAAGGCCGAAAACCAACATTGATGCATCAAAAATGTACATCAATGTGTAAAGGTTATCACCACGTGGTTCTCAGGAACACTTCAGAAAACCAATGTTAGTAAATACAGTTCGGCGCTATATCCGTAAGTGCAACTCTAAACTCTACTATGCAAAGCAAAAGCCATTTATCCACAACACCCAGAAACGCCATGGTCCGACGAGTCCACATTTCAAATTGTTTTTGGAAATTGTGGACCTTGTGTCCTCCAAGCCAAAGAGGAAAAGAACCATCCGGACTGTTATGGACGCAAAGTTCAAAATCCAGCATCTGTGATGATATGGGGCTGTGTTAGTGCCAATGGCATGGATAACTTGCACATCTGTGAAGGCACCATTAATGCTGAAAGGTACATAGAGGTTTTGGAGAAACATATGCTGCCATCCGAGCAACGTCTTTTTCATGGACGCCCCTGCTTATTTCAGCAACACAATGCCAAACCACATTCTGCACGTGTTACAACAGCTTGGCTTCTTAGTAAAAGAGTGCGGGTACTAGACTGGCCTGCCTGCAGTCCAGACCTGTCTAAAATGTGTGGCGCATTCTGAAGCGTAAAATACAACAACGGAGACCCCGGACTGTTGAACGCTGAAGCTGTACATCGAGCAAGAATGGGAAAGAATTCCACCTACAAATCTTCAACAATGAGTGTCCTCAGTTCCCAAACGTTTATTGAATGATCACCTTTGAACCTGTCCCAGCTTTTTTGGAACGTGTTGCAGGCATAAAATTCTAAGTTAATGATTTGCTAAAAACAAAAAAGGTTTATCAGTTTGAACATTAAATATCTTGTCTTTGTACCGTATTCAATTAAATATAGGTATTCTGTTTTTATTTAAGTTGAACAGAACGTCCCAACTTCATTGGAATTGGGGTTGTAGAAAAACAGCCCCAGAGCATGATGTTTCCACCCCCATGCTTCACAGTTGCCAAACTGATGTTTTGCACAATGCACATACCGGCGCTATATACCTACTGGGGGCGTGCCTTTAGCATCCTCTTTCACGCGCACCCTTCCCCCTTTAACGTCCGCATGCTGTCCTCAGTCACGTCCGCCTTTCCTCTATATAAGCAGCGTGTCGGCAAGGAAATGCCCCTAGTCAGTCAAGCGGAGCGCTCATCAAAGTCACAACAACATTTACAGATTTTGGAAGGTGCACACATAAGGCGCCACATCTATTTTGGAGAAAATTTAAGACTTAATTGCACCTTATGGTCGTGAAAATACGGTACTCCAAACTTACCAAGGATGCTGCCCCCAAGACAGCGGTATGTCTGACTTTGGTCCAATTTTTGTGCCGTGACAGTATAGTATATTGCTGGCATTGGGTGGAAACCTTGTATTTCCATAATCATCACTTTTTAGGAAAGCAAAAACACGGCCAGTTTGTTGAGCCATTAATGTTGCATTGTCAAACAGAGCAAACCATTTTCAACACTTTACATTGGTCACTAATGTTTAAAAACAACATACCCAAATGGGGATTGACCAATAGTATTGATTTGTAACAAAATATGAAATAAACCACATTTGGACCTAGGTGGTTTCGGCCGATGCCAGGGATATGCAAGTTGAGAACTTACCACCGAGGCATTTAGTCGACCCATGTGAGGTGTTGCGCCAGCTGTACACTTGCTGTTGGTGTCCTTGCACACGCTGAGAAAGGTAAGAATGATTGATGGACTGGTGAACCACTTCACGTCAGATAAGCCTTTGGCCCAAGCGGAGGAGGAAGCCAGCCACATAAATGCAAAGGCTGCAGTCACCAGCAGGTCCTTTTGCAAACAAAGGAATCAATCATTTTTGGTTACTATTGAAAATGCCACACACACATGGAATCTATGGACATTTTCCTTATAATAATGTGGCACTCCACACTAAAATTGCCTTGATAAAATTAAAAGTGTACTGTATTACTGTTTCAAATTCTAATTATCATCACAACCATCATAGCATATTTTATGTCTTCATGTTTTAATAGTCCCACCACTACTAAATACGACTTAGTCATTTTATGTACACGATTTAAGTACAAAACGTCACATTAGTTTTTGCAGTTCACGATATTTGATCATGATTATTTTAGTATACAATTATACTAATTGTATTTTATTTTCAAGATGACTTCCTTTTCCTAGTTGGAGGTAAGAAAATATCCATATTCCCAGTTTTCACAGTATATGCATTCAAAAGTGAAGAGATGGTTAAATTAAGTTCACCTGTAAAGCTTATACTACTTTTTAGGCTCATCCTGAAATGTTACCTGAAGTCCAATATCTCAAACTTTTAATTAAGTGAGTGGTGTACAGAAAAAAAAATTAAGAGACCTAAAAATGCTTTTTGATCATTTTTAATTTTCTGTAAACAAATGCTCAAAATTACAATACAGTGGACCCCACAATATTTGCAGGGGATAGAGACCGGGCCAGACCGCGACGAGCAAAAATCTACAGATAATTGACGCAGATTATAATATTATTGATAAAAGTTTTTTTTGTTTGTTTGTTTTGTTTTTTAACTCGAAAAATAAGCGGGAATTATCAAATTTTTGGGGTTGGTTCAAACCCATCCATCCATCCATCCATCCATCCATCTTCTGAGCCGCTTATCCTCACTCGGGTCGCGGGCGTGCTGGAGCCTATCCCAGCTGTCATCGGGCAGGAGGCGGGGTACACCCTGAACTGGTTGCCAGCCAATCGCAGGGCACATACAGACAGACAACCATTCGCACTCACAGTCACACCTACGGGTAATTTAGAGTCTCCAATTTATGCATGTTTTTTGGGATGTGGGAGGAAACCGGAGTGCCCGGAGAAAACCCACGCAGGCACGGGGAGAACATGCAAACTCCACACAGTCGGGGCCGGGGATTGAACCCGGGTCCTCAGAACTGTGAGGCTGACGCTCTAACCAGTCGGTCACCGTGCCGCCTGGCTCAAACCCCAAAAATAAAAAAAAACAAATATTGAAATTTTATAAATTCACTGCCATTGACGGCTTTAGAAGTCAAATATCCATGTTAACTGGGACGGCTGGCTGTGAATGAGTTAATAATAAAAATAAAAAAAACTAATAGGTAAATCTGCAGGTGCTGAATCGCGAGGATGTGGGGAGCAATTGTATTTGTACATGGAATTTTGGAGTTATGTTCTCAGCAGTCTATAGAATGAGAATTTTTTTCATTTTAGCCCAACATTAGCTCAGTAGGTAGAGCGGGTCACCTAGTGTCCGAAGGGTTGGTGGTTTAAATCCCGGTTCAGACTGTCCGCATGTTCAAGTGTCCTTGGGCAAGACACTAAATCCTAATTTACTCCCAGTGGGCCTGGCAGTGCCTTGCATGGCAGCAGTCGCCCATTGGTGTTAAGGGGTGAATGTGAGGCTTTGTAAAGCGCTTTGGTCACTGCGGTAGTGTAGATAAAGAGCTATGTAAGTGCAGTCCATTTACCAATATTTCCTGAAATTCAGAGAAACTGAATTTTACAGCAGTCTTAATTTTTTTACAGAGCTGCATATACATATATACTGTATAAATACACTGTCACACTTTCAGTGTGAGTCCTCATGAGACTTGAAAAGCAGCACAGTACCGTCACCTGCCAAGAAAGGCCAAGGTTTAATTTACGCTGCTCTGTGAAGGCTTGTCACACTGGCTATATAAGACAGCAATTTGTTGGCTCGCTGTCCTGCATGTGTAATGTACTTGCAGTGGGAGGAACAAGTATGTGAACCCTTTGGAATTTCTTAAATTTCTGCATAGATTGGTCATAATATGTCTGATCATCTAAATTAGGGGTGTCAAACTCTTTTTTTTTTTCCTCACAGGCCAAACTGTAGTTATGGTTTCTTCAGAAACTGTGTAACACGAATGTATAATAGCCTTATCATGTTACAGTATTACATCCATCCATCCATTTTCTGGACCACTTATCTTATACTAGGGTCGCGGGCATGCTGGAGCCTATCCCAGCTATTTTTGGGCGATTGGCGGGGTAGATCCTGAACTGGTCGCCAGCCAAGCGCAGGGCACATAGAAACAAACAACCATTCTCACTCACATTCATACCTACGGGTAATTTATAGTGTCTTCAATCAACCTACCACACGTTTTTGGGATGTCGGAGGAAAACGTATCCGGGAGTATCTGGAGAAAACTCAATGCAGGCACGGGGGGAGAACTCAATGCAGGCACGGGGATAACATGAAAACTCCACACAGGCGCGGCCAGGATTCAAACCCCAATCCTCAGAACTGTGAGGCAGATGTGCTAACCAGTCGTTCACCATGCTGCCAGTATTACATACAGTATACGGACAAAAAAAATTGACGGCTATTTAGTTTTGAAATACGAAGTCAAGGAAAATATTAAATGTTCAACTATTGTTCAATTTATTTTAAAAAGTGGTTTGGTTACCAAAAAAAGCTAGCAATCTGTCAACATTATTAAAAGTGTAGATTATTTGCAGTTTTGGGACAGTTTTTAGCAAGAAACGAAGTAGACGAACATGATGTGGCGAACCACATCTGGCCCCCGGGCCATGAGTTTGACACCTGTGATACAAATCACAATGATAAAGATTTGCGTTTCAGATGAAAAGATGAATAGGACACTAAAGTGCAGAGTTCCAGCTTTTATTTAATGTTTTTTTACCTCTAGATGTGTCAACAACTCAGGGAAGAGCACCTTTTGTTTGAAGCAACCCACTTTTCAAGTGAGCAAAGGTATTGGAACAGACATTAAATTAAAGTGAATAATTAATATTTGGTGGCATAACCCTTACTTATAATAACTGCATCAGGTCTGCAACCCATTGACTTCAGACTGCTGCAGTCTTGATTTGAAATCCTTTACTAGGCCTTTTACTGCAGCCTCTTCAGTTCTTGTTTGTTTCTGGCAGGGTTCTCCCTTCAGTCTCCTCTTCAGGAGGTAAAATGCATGCTCTATTGGGTTGAGGTCTGGTGATAGACTTCCCTTAGAAGCTTAGGGAAGTACATCCTCTGCTGGGCCTCTTTGAGGATGGAATTGATGTTGGTCTCCCACTTAAGCTCCTGAGAGACCAATTGTTGAATTTGATGGACAGTGTGAGGAGCAGCTGTGGGAAGGATGTTTCCTGAAGTCCACGATCATCTCTACAGTCTTGAGCGTGTTCAGCTCCAGGTTGTGTCGGCTGCACCAAAGCTCCAGCCTCTCCACTTCCTGTCGATAGGCAGACTCGTCTCAGTCTTTAATGAGGCCGATGTGTGGTGTCATCTGCAAACTTCAGGAGTTTGACAGCCGGGTGCGTTGAAGTGCAGTTGTTCGTGTAGAGAGAAGAGCACCGGAGACAGGACACATCCTTGGGGCGCTGCGGTGCTGCTAGTGTGTGTGGATGAGGTGGTGTCCCCCAGCCTCACTCGTTGTGTCCTGTCAATCAGGAAGCTGTAACTCCATTAGCAGATGGCAGGCGAGACGCGAGCTGGAGAAGCTTAGAGGAGAGGAGTTTGGGGATAATGGGGTTGAACACAGAGCTGAAGTCCACAAACAGGATCCTTGCGTAGGCCCCAGCGCCATCGAGGTGTTCTCGGAT
This sequence comes from Phycodurus eques, assembly GCF_024500275.1. Classification (NCBI taxonomy): domain Eukaryota; kingdom Metazoa; phylum Chordata; class Actinopteri; order Syngnathiformes; family Syngnathidae; genus Phycodurus; species Phycodurus eques. The sequence continues at coordinate 24,779,946 of NC_084525.1, forward strand.
GAAGTGCAGTCCCATGTTGACTGCAGCATCCACAGACCTGATAGCTTGGTAGGCAAATTGCAGGGGGTGCAGAAGGGGTCCTGTGATGCTCTTGAGGTGGTCCAGCACCATGTGTTCAAATGACTTCTTGACCACAGATGTCAGGGCGACAGGCCTGTAGTCATTCAGACCCGAAATTGCAAGTTTCTTGGGGACTGGGAAGATGGTGGAGCGTTAAAAACAGGATGGAACTTCACACAGTTCCAGAGATCTATTGAAGCTCTGTATGAAGACTGGAGCGAGTTGGTCCGCGCAGACTTTGAGGCAGGATGGGGACACAAGGTCTGGGACTGCCGCTTTGTTGATCTTTTGTACTCTGAAGATCTCAGATCCTGTTCATGAATCGTCAGAGGTGCCATGGTGGTTAATGGTACAGCTGGGTGGATGTGGAGTGTGAAAGTGTCCTTTTCAAATCTGCAGTGGAAGGTGTTGAAGTCGGCAGCTCTTTTGTTTTCTGCTTGGGGGGGTGATGGTCGATTGCCTAGCGATTTTAATCCTCAGACTGACAGAGGCGCTGGCAGTAAACTGTTTTTAGTTTTTTTTTTTTTGCATAATTTCTCTTTGCGATGTTAATTTCTTTTGTCAGCTGATGTCAAGCGTGATTGCATAGGGCTCTGTCCCCACTCTGATAGGAGTCCTCTTTAACCTGGCGAAGTTGCTTCAGTTTGGCAGTGAATGACAGCTTGTTGTTATTGAACATGTGAAATGTATTTGTTGTTACACACACACACATCTTCACATAAACTGATATAGGATGTAACAGTGTCCGTATATTCATTCAGGCTGCCAGTTGAAGTTTCAAAGACACTCCAGTCTATACAGTCTAAACAGCTCTATTACAAGTTCTGTTTTTGCTTAATTGGTCCACTTCACTGTTTTCACTGTAGGTTTCACACATCTTAAGTTTTTACCTGTATGTTGGTATTAAGTGAATCAAGCAGTGATCAGATGAGCCCAGTGCTGCACGGGGGATAGCACGTTATGGGTCATTTAGCGTGGTATAGCAGTGGTCTAAAATTTTGTTTTCCCTGGTAGGACAGTCGATGTGCTGCCTGTATTTAGGGAGTTCATGGTTGACTTTAGCTTTGTTAAAGTCCCAAAGATTAATGAGGGGTGAATCTGTGTGCTTTTTTTCAAGTTTGTTTACTTATTCAGCGAGCGTTAGCAGTGCGGCGTTCCTGTCACTCTGGGGAGGAATGTAGACACCGGCGCGGATGAAAGAGGTGAACTCGCGTGGAGAGTAGAATGGCTTACAGATCAGAACAACAACTCCAAGTCTGGGCTGCAGTGTGTGTTAAGTGCCGTAATGTCGGTACACCATTTTTCGTTGATTAAAGATCAAAAACAACAACTCCAAGTCTGGGCTGCAGTGTGTGTTAAGTGCCGTAACGTCGGTACACCATTTTTCGTTGATATAAAAGCATTTCGCCTTTCGTTTTGCCCAATAGCTCCGTGACACGGTCTACTTCGTATAGTTGGAAGCCAAGAATCATTACAGCGCTGTCGGGGACGCGTTCGCAGAGCCATGTCTCCATGAAGCATAGGCCGGCAGAACGTCCCAAGTCTTTACTGGTCTTTGTGAGAAGATGAAGCTCATCCATTTTATTGGGTAAAGAGCGTAGATTTGCAAGGCGACGCGATGGGAACGGCATTCGGAATCCTCTCTTACAGACCTTGACCTGCACTCCGGCTCGCTTCCCTCTGTGGCGCAGTCGATCACAGCCAAGCTACAGGTTAGAAAAAAATTGTAAGAGTTGGTGAAAGAAAGTCCGGAGTAGACTCCCTTATGTTTAGAAAGTCTTCCCTTGTGTAAGTCATATAGTGTCTCCAAAGACGAAAGAAAAACACAAAAGAACTAGAGAGCTCCTTACCGAGGCGACCACACGGTTAGGCGCCATGATGAAACCACTTGAAATGAGTTTCCAGGCCTTTACTGCAGCCTCTTTCAGTTCTTGTTTGATCTGGGGGTTTCTCCTTTCAGTCACCTCTTCAGGAGGTAAAATGAATGCACAATTGGGTTAAGGTCCAGTGATTGACTTGGCCAGTCTAAGACCTTCCACTTTTTCCACCCTGATGAGGTCCTTTGTTGTGTTGGCAGTATGTTTTGGGGTCATTGCCTTGTTGCATGATGAAGCTTCTCCTAATTAGTTTGGATGCATTTTTCTGTAAATTGTCAGACAAAATGGTTTTGTCGACTTTAGAATTCATTCTGCTGCTACCATCATGAGTTACATCATCAATAAAGACTACTGAGCCCATTCCAGAAGCAGCCATGCAAGCCCAGGCCATGACATTACCTCCACCATGAGCTTGTGTGTTTTGGATCATCAGCAGATCCTTTATTTCTCCTTACTTTGGCCTTTCCATCACTTTGGTAACGGTCAATCTTAGTCTCATTAGTCCATAAAACTTTGTTCCAAATTTTTTTGTGGCTCATCTCTGTACTTTGCAAAATCCAATCTGGCCTTCTGATTCTTTTTGCTGATGAGTGGTTTGCATCTTGTGGTATGGCCGGTATATTCTCTCAAAGTCTTCTTCGAACAGTGGATTGTGATACCTTCACCCCTGCCCTGTGGAGGTGGGCAGTGATGTCAATGACTGTTGCCTTTGGGTGTTTCCTCATAGGTCTCACAATGTTTCTGTCATCAACTGCTGTTGATACCCTTGGCCGACCTGTTTTATGTCTGTTGCTCAGTACGCTAGTACTTTCTTTTTCAGGACATTCCAAAATTGTTGTATTGGCTATGCCCAATGTTTGTACAAGAGCTCTGGTCAATTTTCCCCTCTTCTCTCAGCTTCAAAATGATTTGCTTTTCCTCCGAAGATCGCTCTCTGGTCTTCATTTTTGCTTAACAGCAAATACAGTTTTCACAGGTGAAACCCAAAGTCAAAAACAAGCACTATCTACTTTTTAAGCAATCAATCTAAAAGGCAACACCGGAAGAACTAGAAACACCCATCAGTCACATGTTCCAATACTTTTGCTAACTTGAAAAATGGGTGGGTCCAAACAAAAGGTGGTGTGTCTTGAGTTGTTTAACACACAGATGCAAATACTATGTAATAAAAGCTGGAATTCTAAACTTTTGTCTCATATTCATCTTTTGATCTGAATCCCAAATGTCGTCAGTAGACAACAAAAACAAAAGGAATTAACCTTGCCGTTCCAATAATAAAGGAGGGGACTGTAAATGTTTTCATATTTTTATAGAGAACGATGTAAACATTCAGCGGACAGGGAGGAAAAAGTAAATGAACCCTTGGATTTAGTAACAGGTTGACCCTCCTCTAGCAGCAATAAGAGCCAAAGGTTTCCTGTAGTTGTAGATCAGACGTGCACAATGATCAGGATGAATTTTGGATCACTCCTCTTTGCGACGGTTGCAGTTCAGCAAGATTCTTGGGATGTCTGGTGTGGGCTCTCGAGGTCATGCCACATTATCTCAAGTGTGTTGATGTCATGACTTTGACTGTGCCACTCGAGAACATGTATTTTCTTCCCTTGAAGCCATTCTATGGTTCATTTGCTCCTGTGTTTTGGATCAGTGTCCTGTGGCAACACCCAACCTCTTTTGAGCTTCAAATGTTGGACAGATGGCCTCAAGTTCTTCTGGAAAATACCCTTGCTAAACGTTTGAATTCATTTTTCCGTTCATAATGGCAAGCTGCCCAGGCCCTGAGCTGGCAAAACGTACATGACGCTCCCTCTACCATGCTTCATACTTTGGATAAGTTTTTGATGTTGGTGTGCTCTGTCATTTTTCCTCCACACATGGCGTTGTGATCCTCCCAAACAATTCTTCTTGGGTTTATCTGTCCACAGAATATTTTGCCAGAGTACTGTAGAACATTTGCAAACTTAAAACATGCAGCAATGTTTTTTTAGACAGCAACAGTTTCCTTGATGTTCTCCCATGAACCCAATTCTTGGTTTGATGTTTGACATATGGTAGATTTGGCAGACTGGGGTGATGGTCCCCCTTTTCAGAGGGGGACTTTTAAATTGAAGAAACATGGTCAGCTATGGGTGCCTAGCAAGCATTTCAAACTGTGTGCTGATCACTTCGAAGCGGCGTGTTTTGAGACTTAGGAGACAGCATTGGATACATAGATTTAGTTAGGCAGAGGCTGAAACCAGCTGCGGTGCCAACTATTTTTCCTACGGCCATCAGGACATCAACCGCCAGCAAGAGGACTAAATCTCACAGCCGCCATGGTGCAGGGGCAAAGCGGCGCAGACAAGGTGAGGATTTCCTTGTATATACTAATGACTATTATAATTATGCACTGGTCAGTAGGAAAAAAAGTTGACGTATATATCATCGTGCTCAAAAATGTTGACACCCTTGGAGTGACATTATTTCTAGCCATGACTAGAAAAAGTCATGGCTAGAAATAATCCCTCAACTGTCTGACCCCCATAAACATGCCTGTTATATTTTATTCATGACTATGTTTCTATCGACAGGTGAGGATGCTGGAGCAAGTAAATGATGGCATTATGGGATGCACAAACATACCAATCTGTTCTGACCTCCTGATTGGCTCAAACATGTACGGTTTGACGATGCCAAGGTCAGTTGGGTGTTCATGTACGTCAAAATCCTCCTCCTCATATTCATACACGTTGCTCGCCATTGCGTATAGGGTGTAGAGCTCTGTGTTGGCAATTGCAGCGTCACTTCCAGTAGCCTTTGCCGTGGATAGAGTAACTACACGCCGGTGTCTCGAGCTTGGGATATGTTAGGGGAAATGCTCAATACATGTAATAAAAGCCTTATTTTTAGTTGACAATTTGCTGGAAGTGACGTCCATGTATTACATAACGTATAAACAATCCAATTATGAATTTTAACTGACCCCATAACATCTTTGTAGTCTGACCTTTAAAGCTGGTTAGCTTAGCTTAGCTCACTAGCTGCTAACAGAGATGTGCGTCAGCAACACATTGCTCAGCAGAGATGCAATGTGAATGAAGAGTCTTGTGAATGTGATTAAGATGTGAAAATGTGTACAGTAGAAATGGTGAAAGCGTTGCTGAATGTGTGAATGTTGAAGAAATATTTGTAGCTTTGGAAAGCACAGTAACAGTGAACGAGGAGGGGGAACTTTGTGGCACAAAAGAGGAGAATGAGCGGCAATGTTTACTACTGGACTGCTGTATCAGGCTCATGTTTGTTCTACCAAAAGCAGGTTTGTTCATTTATTTAGCTCTGGATGTACAACCCCAATTGCAATGAAGTTGGGACGTTGTGTTAAACAAATAAAAACGGAATACAATGTTGTGCAAATCATGGTCAACTTATGTTTAATTCAATACACTACAAAGACAAGATATTTAATGTTCAAACTGCTAAACTTGATTATTTCTAGCAAATAATCATGAACTTGGAATTTTATGGCTGCAACACATTCCCAAAAAGCTGGGACGGGGTTATGTTTACATTTGGGAACTGAGGACACTAATTGTTGAAGCTTTGTAGGTGGAATTATTTTCCAATCTTGCTTGATGTTCAGCTTCAGCTGTCCAACAGTCTGGGGTTTCAGTTGTCGTATTTTATGCTTCATAATGCGCCACACATTTTCAATGGGAGACAGGTCTGGACTGCAGGCACGCCAGTCTAGTACACGCATTCTTTTACCACGAAGCCACGCTGTTATAACACGTTCAGAATGTGGTTTGGCATTGTGTTGCTGAAATAAGCAGGGGCGTCCATGAAAAAGACGTTGCTTGGATGGCAGCATATGTTTCTCCAAAACCTGTATGTACCTTTCAGCATTAATGGTGCCTTCACAGATGTGTAAGTTACCCATGCCATTGGCACTAACACAGCCCCATATCATCACAGATGCTGGATTTTGAACTTTGCGTCCATAACAGTCCGGATGGTTCTTTTCCTCTTTGGCTCGGAGGACACAACATCCACAATTTCCAAAAACAATTTGAAATGTGGACTCGTCGGACCACAGAACACTTTTCCACTTTGCATCAGTCCATCGTAGATGAGCTCGGGCCCAGAGAAGCTGGCAGCGTTTCGGGGTGTTGTTGATAAATGGCTTTTGCTTTGTATCGTAGAGTTTCAAGTTACACTTACAGATATAGCGCCGAACTGTATTTGCTGACATTGGTTTTCTGAAGTGTTCCTGAGCCCACGTGGTGATAACCTTTACACATTGATGTTAATTTTTGATGCAGTGCCGCCTGCGGGATTGAAGGTCACGGGCATTTAATGTTGGTTTTCGGCCTTGCCGCTTACATGCAGTGATTTCTCCAGATTCTCTGAACCTTTTGATGATATTATGGACCGTAGATGATGACATCCCTAAATTCCTTGCAATTGTATGTTGAGGAACATTGTCCTTAAACTGTTCAACTATTTTCTCACGCACTTGTTCACAAAGAGGTGAACCTCGCCCCACCTTTGCTCGTGAATGACTGAGCAATTCAGGAAAGCTCCTTTTATACCCAATCATGGCGCCCACCTGTTCCCAATTAGCCTGTTCACCTGTGGAATGTTCTAAACAGGTGTTTGATGAGCATTCCTCAACTTTCTCAGTCTTTTTTGCCACCTGTCCCAGCTTTTTTTGGAACATGATGCAGCCATAAAATTCTAAGTTAATGATTATTTGCTAAAAACAAAGTTTATCAGTTTGAACATTAAATGTCTTGTCTTTATAGTGTATTCAATTAAATATAGGCTGAACATGACTTGCAAATCATTGTATTCTGTTTTTATTTGTTTAATACGTCACAATTTCATTGGAATTGGGGTTGTATTACTAACACTAATAAAAGATGTTCCTTGTGAAAACCCTCACAGTGATTCCTTTCTAATCATTAGTATTTGACTGTTTAGAATAGAGATTCTCAAACTTCGGGTCAACATAGGGACTCCTTACAGTACAAGAACACTCATAATTCCAACACCAATAAAACTTCTCCTTTTAAGGAGAAAAAAAAATAACTGTCCAAACAAGTAAAATCATACCTGAAATAACACTAAATTGCTGTGCACCTTTGTTTTATTGCAAAGCAATATAAGCGGGAAAATCTTTAGATTTAAAAACAATCATTAGTTTTACCTGATTCCGTTACAAAAAAACTGGAATCTAGGAAATTTCACCTACACTGTCCAGTATGCAGGTTATTTATTTTTGACTGAAAAGTTACTGAATTGCGGCACGGTGGGCGACTGGTTAGAGCGTCAGCCTCACAGTTCTGAGGACCCGGGTTCAATCCCCGGCCCCGCCCGTGTGGAGTTTGCACGTTCTCCCCGTGCCTGCGTGGGTTTTCTCCGGGAACTCCGGTTTCCTCCCACATCCCAAAAACATGCATTAATTGGAGACTCTAAATTGCCCATAGGCATGACTGTGAGTGCGAATGGTTGTTGTTTCTATGTGCCCTGCGATTGGCTGGCAACCAGTTAAGGGTGTACCCTGCCTCCTGCCCAATGATAGCTGGGTGACCCTATTGAGGAGAAGCGGCTCAGAAAATGGATGAAGTTACTGAATTGATTTCCAGCTACTGAATTGTTTCAATTCCAATATCGTCCTCGAATCGAATCGTCAACCACGAATTGTGATACGAATCGAAGCTAAAAACTAATTGTCACACCCCTAAATATAATCCATTTTGTAATTCACTAAAATTACAAAATGAGGAAAAAGTTTTAGCCGTCACTCCATTTCAGCTGTGCAAATTTAAGATTGACTTGGCTTTTAATTTTATACTTCATGGGTGAGCAGGTATGGTACTCAGCAAATAAAACTATTTGTATACAACACATTCAAGTCCCCTTTACGTGATACGTGTGGTGAATCCAGACAAACGTACCACAAGTGGGCCACGGGTGGATCCTCTGTACAGATGCTGGAAGCCCAAATAGACAACGAGGGTGGCAGTGCTGTAAAGAAATGCCAACACTCCAATGCAGACGTAAAACTGCGCCGACGATGCGTAGTCTCCAGTCAGGTAATATACCACTGGCTTGGTGTCATTGGCAACACAGGTAGGAACCTCATATGGATGCGCCATTAACCTGCGTAAACATGGAAAAGAAACACTGGCGATAGATGCAAACTCACTTTACATGTGTACTGCAGGGCCCTACACTAACTTTTGCATCGGTCGCACTGGTGCAACCAACTTTTTCAGCTGGTCGGACCAGCACATGATTTGGTTGCACCCTTTTTGGGGAGGTTAGGCATGACCATGCATCGTGTGTGTGTGTGTGGGTGTTAGGGCTGTGCATCTTGTCTCACAATTCGATTCCATTATTATCCTGTCTACGATTCTATCCAATTCAATATCACGATGCATCACGATTCATTACAACAGTTTGCATCCTGAATTCTTCTGTCACTGTAAAATCTATTTTTACATCAACAAAGACAAGGCAAGCATCCATCCAGCCATCCATTTTCTGTACCAGTCAAATAAATTTCAACTATCTTACACGTGTCTTGTCAAGTGAGTTTGTAAAATCCAAAGTGAGCAAAGACATCAGCTTTCAATACAGAAACTATCTTACACGTGTCTTGTCAAGTGAGTTTGTAAAATCCAAAGTGAGCCAAGACGTCAGCTTTCAATACAGATCCTTTCCCAAAAATGTTAATATGATGGAAAAGTTTATTTCCATAATTCCATTCAAAAAGTTAAACTTTCATAGATTATAGATTCAGGACCCACAACTTAAAGTATTTATTTATTTTTTACATAATTTGGGCTTCCAGCTAGAGGACTCTGCATCTTTTTGCACAATTGTCTTTTGTCAATGTCTTTATGTCTCCAAAGTGTTCTGTAAATTGACTGTCTGTTGTACTAGAGCGGCTCCAACTACCGGAGACAAATTCCTTGTGTGTTTTGGACATACTTGGCAAATAAAGATGATTCTGATTCTGATAAAATCTACAAAATCAGGAATTTAAAAAAAAAAAAGCAGTTTTTGTAGGGGGGAAAAAAATAAAAAAGTAATTTGGGTCACATTAAATATCTATCAAAATTTGGTACTTTCAAAACGATTTGACAACAATGAGTTAATCCTCAATACTTGGTTGGGAATCCCTTTGCGCAGCGGCATTGAGGCAATCAGCCTGTGGCATCGCCTGGGAGTTACAGAAGCCCAGATTTCCTTGATGCTTGCTGTCACTTTTTTGTTTTTGGGTCTGGTGCCACCCATTTTCCTCTTGATAATACCCCATCGATTCTCAATGATGTTTAGATCCGGCGAGTTGACTGACCAGTCACCCACGTTAATGGCATGGGCATCAAACCGGGTTTTGGTGCTTCTGGCGGTATGGGCAGGGGCCAGGACCTGTTGGAAGAGGAAATCTGCATCTCCATACAGATGTTCAGCAGAAGGAATCATGTCGTCCTCTAAAAACATTCTGGTAGACTGTTGTGGTGACCTTGGATTTAAGAAAGCAGAGTTTACCAAACCTTCACTGGACACTGCACCCCAAATCATGACAGACTGTGAATATTTAACACTGGACTTCAAGCAACTTGGGTTCTGTTCTTCACCAGTCTTCCTCCAAACCCTTGGACTTTGAGTCCCGAATGAAAGGCACACTTTACTTTCATCAGAAAAGGGGACCTTGGACCACTGGCCAACAGTCCAGTCCTTCTTCTTGGCCCAGTTTCGACGCTTCCTACATTGGCTCAGAAGTGGCTTAACCTGAAGGTATCTGACAGTTGTAGCCCATCTCCCGGACACGTCTGAATGTGGTGGTTTTTGAAGCTGTGACTCCCGCCTCATTCCATTATTTCTGGATTTCTGCTAGATTCTTAAATCTTCTCTGTTTGATAATCCACTGAAGCCCACGGTCATCTCTTTTGCTGGTGCAACTTCTCCTCCCACATTTTGTCCTTCCACTAGACTTTCCATTGATATGCTTGGACACAGCACTCTGAATAGCCAGACCTTAGCTATGAACTTTTGTGGTTCACCCATCCCATGGAGTGCATCAATGATGGTCTTCTGGCCAGTTGTCAAGTCTGCAGTCTTCCCCATATTGAACACAACTGAGACAATTGAACAGACATGCAAACATCAAAGGCATGAAAAAGGTGACCCAAAAAAAAAAAAAAACATTGTAAAAGGGGGGGGGGGGGTCTGGGGGGATCCCACGGGCCCCCGCAGATATTAAGCAATCTGGAAGATGCTGAAGAGTACAATACGGAGAGGGGGGGGGGGGGGGGGGGGGGAATAAAACATTTTTTTTAATTTTTTTTTAAATCACTTATTTACACCGCTCAAGTACTATATTGATGTACAAATTTAAGATTAAAATTAAATTTGCCTCATTTCTTGGCTTTTTTTGTTTTGGCCTCCAACTTGAGCCAGGCCCATCGCCACCTGCACCTGATGCCCGCTTCAAGCTGTGTCACATGAATAGCATCCTCCTCTTTAAGCACTCTCATTCTGGAAAAGAATTGACTAAAATCATTGTCTGTTTTACTTAACAGGCTAAGGCTAATCCCAAATGCATCCATCCATCCATTGTCCATACCGCTTTATCCTCACAAGGGCATGCTGGAGCCTATCCCAACCATCTTCCTCCAGGAAAATATTAAGTACAATATTTTTCTGTTTTTATTCGCCATTTCTGAATTTGAAGTTGGTTCATTCTGTGTTGTGATATAATCCCTAACATCGCTTCGTTGCCTAATACATTTAACATTAACATCCGTAAACTAATTAGATAACTGTAGGCGCGTTTCCTAATTAATACAAAATGTATTACCGGATCAACTCCTGATATGTGTGCTTCGCAGTTCCACTGGGACCACAACCAGGGCCACGGACCCGCAGCACCCTCAACGATGCTAAAACGTAACAATAACAATAGAGGATTTCCGCTCCAGAGGTGGGTAGCCAAATATTGTACCCAAGTAAGAGTACTGTTACTTGAGAGTAACGTGACTCAAGTAAAAAGTAGTCCTCCAAAAAATTAGTAAAAGGTACACAGTGAAATAATTACTCAAGTACTGAGTAAATAGTGAGAGTAACTTCTAATTTTTTTTTAAACACAGCAAGAACACCAATTTTTTTTTTTTTAATTAAAAAATAAAATATAAATGTGGAAATTCTGATGTTGCAGTGTGTGTGTCTCAAATTATATCCAAGATGGCGCCTACCAGTGTGGTCGCCTCGGTAACGCGCTCTCTAGTATTGTCTTTGTTTTTGTGTTTTTCGTCCGTCTTTGGAGACCTTACACGACTCACTTACACAAGGGGAGACCTGCTAACCATCAAGGAGGCTACTCCGGACTTTCTGTCACCAACTTTCAAAAATCCGCTCAGTTTTTTCCCCGAGTTACTCACCGGAGCGGCGTCCGCGGTTTTCGGCGCATGGATGCGGAAGCGGCGCCACAGAGGAAAACGAGCCGGCATTCAGGTGAAACTCCGCAAGAGAGGACACAGATTGGCGTTCCCGTCGATCCACCTCGCGAATGTACGCTCCCTACCCAACAAAATGGACGAGCTTCATCTTCTGTTAAAGACCAGTAAAGACTTCGGACGTTCCGCGGCCATGTGCTTCACGGAGACCTGGCTTTGCGACGCTGTACCCGATGGCGCCGTCACGCTTCCCGGCTTCAACATTCATCGAGCGGACCGTGACATGGAATCATCGGGGAAAACGAAGGGCGGCGGGATATGCCTCCATATAAACGAAAAATGGTGTACGGACGTCACGGTGCTCAGCACACACTGCAGCCCGCATTTGGAGTCGCTGTTTTTGAACTGTAAACCATTTTACTCGCCACGTGAGTTTGCATCGTTTATACTGGCTGGAGTCTATATTACACCGCAAGCTAACACGAACGCCGCATTGCTAACGCTCGCCGAACAAGTCAACGAAATTGAAAAAAAAACACCCTGACTCACCCCTCATTATTCTAGGGGACTTTAACAAAGCTAAACTCAACGACGAACTCCCTAAATACAAGCAGCACATCGACTGTCCTACCAGGGAAAATAATACTTTAGACCACTGCTACACTACGGTAAAAAACGCATACCGTGCTATACCTCGTGCAGCCCTGGGCTCGTCTGATCACTGCTTAATTCACTTAATACCGACGTACAAGCAAGAACTTAAATGTGCGAAGCCTACAGTGAAAACAGTCAAAAAGTGGACCAATGAAGCAAAGATGGAACTTCAAAGCTGTTTAGACTGCACAGACTGGAGTGTCTTTGAAAATTCAGCTGGCAGCCTGGATGAATATACGGACACTGTCACATCCTATATCAGTTTCTGTGAAGAGGTTTGTGTACCAACAAAATCATTTCGGACATTCAACAACAACAAGCCGTGGTTCACTGCTAAACTTAAGCAGCTTCGCCAAGCTAAGGAAGATGCATATCAGAGCGGGGACAGGGCCCTGTATAATCGAGCTAGAAACCAGCTTACTAAAGAAATTAACATTGCAAAGAGGATCTATGCAGCAAAGTTGGAAAAACAGTTTAGCGCGAACGACTCGAAATCAGTCTGGCGTGCATTCCAATCGCTGACTAATTACAAGCGACGATCCCCCCAAGCTGAGAACAATAGCACACTAGCCGACGACTTGAATACCTTCTATTGCAGATTTGAAAAGGACAGTTTCACTCCACACACCCACCCGGCCGCACCCGCGACCACAACCACACCTCTGACTTCTGCATTAACCATCCATGAACAGGATGTGAGACGCATCTTCAAACAACAGAAGATTAACAAAGCGACAGGACCGGACCATGTGTCCCCATCCTGCCTCAAAGTCTGCGCGGACCAGCTCGCTCCAGTTTTCACTCAGATCTTTAACAGATCTTTGGAAATGTGCGAAGTTCCATCCTGCTTCAAACGCTCCACCATCAATCCAGTCCCCAAGAAACCTGCAATCTCTGGTCTGAATGACTACAGGCCTGTCGCTTTGACATCTGTGGTCATGAAGTCCTTTGAACGTCTCGTGCTGGACCACCTCAAGAGTGTCACAGGTCCCCTGCTGGACCCCCTGCAGTTTGCCTACCAAGCGAACAGGTCTGCGGATGATGCAGTCAACATGGGACTGCACTTCATCCTAGAACACCTCGACAGTGCAGGGACCTACGCGAGGATCCTGTTCGTGGACTTCCGCTCAGCGTTCAACACCATCATCCCTGAACTCCTTTCAACCAAGCTTCTCCAGCTCAGCGTCTCACCTGCCATCTGCCAGTGGATTTACAGCTTTCTGACGGGCAGGACACAGCAGGTCAGGCTGGGGGAGGCCACCTCATCCACACGCAGCATCAGCACTGGGGCGCCCCAAGGTTGTGTCCTCTCTCCGCTGCTCTTCTCTCTCTACACGAACGACTGCACCTCAGCGAACCCGACTGTCAAGCTCCTGCGAACCCGACTGTCAAGCTCCTGAAGTTTGCAGATGACACCACTGTCATCGGCCTCATCAAGGACAGTGACGAGTCTGCATATCGACAGGAAGCGGAGCGGCTGGAGCTGTGGTGCGGGCGACACAACCTGGAGCTGAACACGCTCAAGACGGTAGAGATGATCGTGGACTTCAGGAGGCATCCTTCGCCACAGCTGCCCCTCACGTTGTCCAGCTGCCTTGTGTCAACCGTCGAGACCTTCAAGTTCCTGGGAATTACAATCTCTCAGGACCTGAAGTGGGCGAACAACATCAACTCCGTCCTCAAAAAGGCCCAGCAGAGGATGTACTTCCTGCGGCTTCTGAGAAAGCACGGCCTGCCACCGGAGCTGCTGAGACAGTTCTACACAGCGGTCATCGAATCGGTCCTGTGTTCTTCCATCACAGTCTGGTTTGGTGCTGCTACAAAAAAGGACAAACTCCGACTGCAACGGACAATCAAAACTGCTAAAAGGATTGTCGGTACCCCCCTACCCACCATTGAGGACTTGCACGCTGCCAGAACTAAGACAAGGGTGTGCAAAATCCTCTCGGACCGTCTGCACCCCGGTCACCGGCTCTTCCAGCTCCTTCCCTCAGGTAGGCGCTACCGATCAACGCAAACTAGAACTAGTAGACATTCCAACAGCTTCTTCCCTCTTGCGATCAACTTCTTAAACACCTAACCTATAATTCCATTACAACAAGCTGGCAATTTTTTGACTTGAGTTCGTTGTCACATTTCTGTGGGGCCAATTATGTATTACTCGTGCACTCACTGTAGTTGTCTCGCCATGCTGCACTATTTGCATATACTGGCCACTCATGCCAGAGTAGCATCTGCCCCATTTGCACACTGATTGAGGAGTATCTGTAACATTTGCACAACCAACATTGTCCCAGATGATCGCACTACTCGACACTTTAAACCGCATACACTCCTTGAAGTCTCAGCGCCCTTTGCACAATGGTCATTGCACCGGACTATTGCAATATTAGTCGTTCGAACTGCTCTAAGTGCTGGAGGACTCTGCATCTTTTTGCACAATTGTTTTTTGTCAATGTCTTTATGTCCCCAAAGTGTTCTGTAAATTGACTGTTTGTTGTACTAGAGCGGCTCCAACTACCGGAGACAAATTCCTTGTGTGTTTTGGACATACTTGGCAAATAAAGATGATTCTGATTCTGAACATCTGCAATTTACTGCACAGTGTTTTCTAAAGTTATAAGTGAGCTGAAATATCCACGTTTGGGCAGACAGTGGCAGACAAATACTACAATACATGAAAGCTGTTTTTTTTGTTCGTCTAAATGTAAACAAGAGTAGCGCGCCGTTGCCTTCAAGGTAATGACGACCTTCCCAACATGGCCGCCACGTAGACACGACAATCAGCCGGGTTGGCTTATCTAGTGTTAATACCTATGCCCGGGAAGCCCAATAGAAGATGCTGTGTTAGGTCATGTGACTTTGTCCTTTGATTGGTGAACTAGTCTTCAATGTCACTAGCACTTAAACTGGATTGGCGCAAACAGCGCCAGATGCAGAAGTCGAAGTCATAGTCTCGCGCTGGAAATAGTTGATAAATATGCAATAATTGATAAATAAAAGTAACGAGCGACATTTAAATCAGAATCATCTTTATTTGCCAAGTATGTCTTAAAAAACACAAGGAATTTGTCTCCGGTAGTTGGAGCGGCTCTAGTATGACAACAGACAGTCAATTTACAGAACACTTTTGAGACAAAGACATTGACAAAAACAGTCACTGAGCAATACAGGGTTGCTAGATATCTGGTAATGCTGGTACAAATGTTTTTTGGGTTTTTTTGACAATTGTGCAAAAAGATGCGGAGTTCTCTAGCACTTAAAGTAGTTTGAATTACTAATATAGCAATAGTCCTGTGCTATGACCATTGTGCAAAGGGCGCCGAGACTTCAAAGAGTAAATGCAGTTTAAAGTGACGAGTAGTGCGATAATCTGGGACAATGTTGATTGTGCAAATGTTGCAGATACTCCTCAGTCAGTGTGCAAATGGGGGAGATGCTACTCTGGCCAGTATTGGTCAACAACAGCTCTGCAAATAGTGCAACGTGCAAGACGTGCACACTACCACAGTGAGTGCACAAGTAATATATAATTGGCCCGACAGAAATGTGACAACAAACTCAGACCAAAAAAAATGGCAGCATGTTGCAATGGAATTGTAGGTTAGCGGTTAAAAAGTTGATTGCAAGAGGGAAGAGGCTGTTGGAATGTCTGCTAGTTCTAGTTTGCATTGATCGGTAGCGCCTACCTGAGGGAAGGAGCTGGAAGAGCCGGTGACCGGAAAGTGGAGGGACCGAGAGGATTTTGCACGCTCTTGTCTAAGTTCTGGCAGCGTGCATTGCTCATTGTAACAGAGTAAAAGTACTGTTACTTCTTAACAGCAGAAGCGGTGGAAGTGTTTCTTCTGGTCTCGTCAACTCATGTGACAGGCGGAACCTCAGGCCAATGCGCTTCCATTATTAGTCCACCGCGGAGTAATATTCACAATTAAATCTATGTGGATGGTGGATGTGTGGAATGGGTCTAGCTGCCAGTGTGCAAGGAGTACGAAACAGCCTATGACCTCAGCGACGGCGACCCCCCCCTAAAAAAAAAAAAAAACTCCAGATCTATAGAAAATGGTCAATTTTTTTATCAAAACGGCAAATTTCGCCGAAAGGCGACCGATTTGCATGCATGATTGAACCAAACTGAAACAATTTAATGACACCTGGGGAAACCTGTGCAGGTGCTTTGAGTTTAGTAGATTTGTTAAATTATGGGCCCTAAATCTATAATCTATAAAGTTGAACTTTTTGAATGGAATTATGGAAATAAACTTTTCCATGATATTCAAATTTTTTGGTAAGGGTTTTTTATTGGCTGGTCTCCAATTTGGCCGCTGTCCGCCATGTTCCATGTTTTTTTTTTTTTTTGGTATCGCATTTTGTAGTGATTTGTCCCTTCAGGGTTACCGTCAGCTGCCATAAAGCTGTTGCGGTTGTTGTGATCTAGCTCACATACGCTCGTGTATATGGAATAAAGATGACGCCTGCCGAGTATAGCATTAATGATCATCGATTATATCCCATCAACTGCATTTGATGCAGATTTGTTAATTTCTGCATCGCCATGTAACAGAAAAAATATTAATTTCAACAGGCCTAATATATATTTAAAAAAAAAAAAAAAAAAAAAAAAAAAAAAAAAAAAAAGATTGTTGAAATTGTATTTTAACTTGTGGCTAAACAAAATGCATACCTGATCAGCACTACCAGTCAAAACTTTGCAAACTATTGCAAAATGTTTTATTTTGACATCTGTGTATGAACGGTAGTTTAAACAACAACACATTTACATAAAAATAATTATGTAAACTGAAATTCACATTTTAAACAACAGTAGTAGTATTATTAGGTCACCCGAAGAGAGCTGATATAGGCTCCAGCACGCCCGTGACCCTGGTGAAGATAAGCAGTACAGAAAATGGATAGATTACATTTTTGACATTTTTTTCCCAACACAAGGGTATTATTTTTTTTAAAATATATATATATATATTGTTTTTATAGTAGGGTTAACTTTCAGTACCGTTTATAGCGAGCCAGACCTTCCAAACCTAATAGTGTTTGTGATTGACGTGGTAAAAGTCTGAAAGTCATTTTCATCAAAATGTACAATTTAAAGTATGCATGTTATTTATTGAATTGTAGCATCTCTTTAATTAAGACAATGAACAGTTAATGGCGGCATAATCAGGCAAAATAGCTCTCAAAGCATTCGCTCAGCCGAAGTTCTACCTACGCCAGTGATGGGCAAATGATACCAAGGCTTTGGAGCTTGTGTCACTCTTCCTGAAGCGGAGTGATTCGAAATGCTGAGTCGGAGCTTGTATCAAAACACCAGTGTCACGTGACCGATGACGTTTGACGCTTCGAACGTTATCGCTGATTCGCTGCACGCTTCATTCCTTCAAATCCTTTCAGATTTTATAAAGGTATGCCGCCAGAATTGTAGCCACCTTGCAAATTCTTCATGGGTGATCAAACATATGAGCACAATTGTGTATTTTCTCATTTACTAAAAAGTAAGGGCTGTGAATTTCAAAATGAGAGCAAGTAAATAAAGAAAGCATTACGTGTTCAAATAAAGTGCTTAACTTCAGAATAATTATTTGAAAAAACTAACAAAATATAGATAATACTTCATGGTTTCATCATATCATAGCAAAATCATGCATTGTAAAAATGCATTATACATAGGTAGAAGGGTTTCCCAAAATTTTGTAGTCAACTTCCGGGGTGCGTATTATACATGGATGTGCATTATACATGAAAAATTACGGTACAATTTAATTTTGGGTCTGGGACGAATAAAGTGAATTTCCATTCATTTCAATGGGAAACATCAGATTACGAACGTTCAGGGTTACAAGCAGGGTCACGGAACGAATTAAGTTCGTAACCCAAGGTTCCACTGTACTTAACATTTTAATAATGTCCCCCATTGTCTCCTCATTCAACTACTGATGATACAGCATCAGTAACAACTGGGGGTTCGGTATCTTGTTCAAGGTTACCTGGATGTGCACAGCACAGGGGCTCAGGATCAAGCACACAAGATTCAGACTGGGTGACAACCATTCTACCACCCGAGCCATGCTGCCCCCTTGTTAAGAGTCTTTCAGTCCTTTGAAGGGTGCTATAGAAATCTAAACTATTATTCTAATTATAATTATAGCAGTCTATGACTTGATATGATAGGGCATGCTCACCTAAATGGGTAGTTGAAGTCTGCATGGATTTCTTGGATCTGGCTGCCAGGGCACTGGACATTGACGCTGGTAGTACCGCTGTAGCCTCCAGTTGTGGCAAAGGCAAATATTGTGAACACCTGCAATCACAATCACGCACACACACAGTTATTCAACTGACTTGTGATAGGAAATCCTTGTGGTGGTCATGTACTGTTGATATGCCCCAATGTAGGAGTTTTACGAGTTATAAAGCACACATACAACATATCAGCTTTTGTGGTTGTGACTTAGCTTTTCCCCAACATACAGTATCTATCAATACATCTGTACCGCTTATCCTCACTAGGGTCGCGGGCATGCTGGAGCCTATCCCAGCTATCTTTGGGCGAGAGGCGGGGAACACCCTGAACTGGTCGCCAACCAATCCCAGGGCACAAATAACCAGTCACACTCACATTCACACCTATGGGCAATTTAGAGTCTTCAATTACCTCCCATGCATGTTTTTGGGATGTAGGAGGTATCCGGAGAAAACTCAATGCAGGCACGGGGATAACATGCTAACTCCACACAGGTGAGGCCGGATTTGTACCCGGGTCCTCAGAACTGTGAGACAGATGTGCCACCCTACATACAGTAATTACACTTCATCAAACCAGTTTATTTTTTTATTTCTTTATGTTTTATAAGGACCTACCTAATAAGTGTCAATATTTGCAGTATTCCTTTTTAATTCCCCTCAAAACACTAAGAAATCTTAAGCCTGTTTTCTGAGGACATAGTTGATTTTCAACCAGATTTTAGCCCCTCCACACTTACGTTGAAAACCTGTGTGAGCCTGATGAGCAAATTTCCTTATACTAACATGTGGTCTTGGTTGCTTCACACATCGAAACTATTGGTCTGTCCCCAACTGCAGCTGTTATTTTTTACACACTGTTGACCAATTTAAAGTGTTAAAAATAGCTTACAAAAACATCGAACAACCTGGTTGTTAAAGTTTTGTTTTTTTCCTCGACTGACTATGAACATACCGGAGGACTCGTGACGTGACACGGTTTGGGTGCGTGATGGCAGGTCAGCTGCATTTGAATGAGGACAGTTCCACTTGTTGTTAACTTGATCAATATAGAGTGTTGATACCACCCATTGTCATATTTGATATAGACTACTGTATTGCTTTATATTGTGTTCAAACTTCTACTATAATAGGGGGCTATAGTTGAGGCTGGAACCAATTCATGTTTATACCATTTATCGGAAAATTATGTTCAATTTAAAAACTTTTAAATTTACAAACCCTGTTCAAAAAAAAATTAAGTTCATAAACAGAGGCTCCACATTATAGGAATATCGACCATAGATAAGATGACTAGATACCCACCACCACGTTGTAGAAGCCCAGCTAACCGACGTGCCTACGTGGCAGCCAAGTTGGGGTGGTTGACGGTCTCACCAAAGGAAATTTAAGCTGTATCTTATTCATTTCTCAATTGATTTTCATGAGGTTTACTTTTCCGGCAACGCTAATGTGTGTGCTTTCAATACATAACATTGCGGGGGGAGGCACAGAAAAATACCTGTGAAAGGTTACTCCTAGTTACCTTTTCATAATTGTACAGCACTGCGCACAACCGTACACAACACAATCTGCAGGCATCCTTTGTCTTTTAGTGTTCATGCTGTTCACACACTTAAGAAAGCACTGATAACTTTAACCATGCTAGCGTAGCTTCGCCCTAGGCACGCAGCTTAAAAGGGGCGTATCGTATTTACATATATCTACGGTATCGACATTGTATCCTCTCCCTTTTTGGCTCATCATACTAACAGACATTGGCCAGCTAATTAGCACGTGGTATCACGGAAGCAGAGAAGATATAAACGCCATTCCAGCTCCACTTTGTTAGCTTTTAGCTCATGAGGTGTCTTCAAAGTCTTTTTTGCGTGGTCACCAGACGAGCACCAAAATCAATTTGTGTGCTCATTTTGTCGCTTGCGAGCAAGAAGGAATCACGAGACAACTCATTCAGCCATATGGCGACGACCAAACTTACCCATTCGAGCAACCGGATAAACGCCAAAGGCTCTTTGAGGGGACCCAAGTCGAGAGTAAATTTTGAAGATAGCACTTTCTGGGGCGGGGAGACAAGGGACAATGTATGTTTTTGGAAAGTTGAAGAGATTAAGCAGTTACTTGCTACAAAATCAATCTTTGAAGGCGCGTTCGTTGGACGAGTAAAAGTGTTTGGTGTGTGGTATTGTTACCTGAGCGACAGATTCCATCTTTTCCCCACAGGAAATGGCTGCCCTGAATCCTTTTTTCGTAAAAGTTACACGCTGGTTTCGAATCCGCCTCCAGCGAGCTTTGACCAGCTTGTCAAAACTTCTCTTCAACTTCAGCCAGCGGCATCGTGACGATCACGTCACTCGTGACGCACACGGAAGTAAACGTGTCAACGTGCCATTTTGGAAAGGTATACGCCGTCGACGGCCGCCATCGTGGATGTGGCAAAGTTCAACGCGACTTCATTTCTAGAGCACTTTAACAAACGCAGCTGTAACTGATCTGTACACAAAACAAAATAAAATTAAAACGATGATATACTGAATAAGAAATTATATTTCTGTAATTCAAATATACACGTTTCCTTTGCATTGGGGATATTTATCATACAGTTTTATATTCCCTCATGTTGAACATGTGTGAAGATGTTAGTAGATGAGAGTGAGGACCAAGATTAAAGTCTCCAACAACCAGTGTGAGGGTGCTGAGATCATAGATGTTTATGGCCGGTGAAATTGTAGTCTCGCGATCACAGCATGCAGGACGTCACTCGTTTGCTACAAGCTGAGTTTGAATGTAAACAAACACCTGCAGTTTTCTATAAGCCAAATGAATAATAATAAAAATCTTAATAATAATAAAATAACTGGTATGACATACTTTCAAATTTGCTGATGAGATCTCAAAGAGGAAGCATGTAGAGCATAAAAAGAATGGGCCTTCTAGAGGACAGAGTAGAAATAAAGAAAATCCCAGAAGGTGGGGGGGGGGGGGGGTACAAAACTTTAAACTTGTAACTTTGAATGTCACTGTCTTTTACTTTATCAAGAAGTAGAGGGAGACAGAAATTATTTAAGAATGGAAAACTAAAGATTTTATTTCAAGCTGTCACCCAGCACTATTATTGTAATGCAGTGTTTCCCAAACTTAATTTTAGTACTAGAAAAATCTGACAGTACCAAACAAAAATGTCACGAAAAAAATATGAATACTGAATGAATGATAATCTTGTCTCAATTTACGCACAAATTGACTCATGTGATGTGAAATCTTGGCCTGTTTAGTGGAACACGAGGCCGATTTACCTGCAGGAAGCCATGGTTTATTCTGTTGCATGAATGGCAACAGGATACACAGGTTTGTTGTACCTTCTGCCATCTAGTGGAATAACATTTCATTGTTCTGCCTCACGTAGCTGGTGAGCTTGATGAACAAATGTAATTAGTAAATAATAATTTTCAAATAAATTAAGTAAAATTTGATTATTTTCCATCGTAGCCTTGAGGATCTCTCCTGGCACACCAGGAGAGATCCTCAATCACATTATTTGACAGTTGAAGCCATCTTAATTGAGGCAGCCAGAAGCAAAATCACACACAAAAATTCGGACTGAACCGTGACTCCATTGGGATTCATAGTGGTCAACACATGATCATCATGAAATGTGCTTGTACGAAGTCAAGAAATGTTAACGAGTACATGGAGATGCGAGGCATGCAAAGGCCGAGGTTTGTGAAAGCTTGAAAGTTCTGCAAACTTGTTCTGCCACTTTTTAATTTGGGCAGGTTTTTGTTTTCGTCACTGATGTGCATGACAGGAGCACGTCAGACCGGTTTTGACGCCTGGCAAGTAAACAGGAGCATAATTAAATAACTTGGTGAGAGAACACATGACCTCTTTCCTCCCTTCCTGGACAAACACTGCTCCAATGTACATTTGATAAGGCCTTACACCATGGTACCAGACACACACAAAAAACACTTTTATTGCATTTATTACATTATTCATTTAGTAAAAACTTGCTTCCCACCCGAAGGAGAGGATATGAAGAGTTTGTCGCCCTGCCATACTCATGACCAACAGTCATGGGTTTGCACACACCCTCTGGCCCAATGTGACAGGCACACATTTAACCACACAAACACAGTGTTATTTAAATAATTTTTTTTTTATCAATGTCAGAATTTGAATCCAGTAGGCTAATGGCAAAACCATGTTGCCCAAATTCTTAAAATTTGTTTTAATTAACTTTCCCGTGATCTCGGTAATAATAATTGGGTCAGTGTGACCTGGTACATGTTTAATTTCCAAAAGGGTCAAACAATCCACGGGTGTGCTGGAGCCTATAACCCAATTGACTTCAGGCGACTCTGGACTGGTCACCAGCCAATAGCAGGGAATATATAGACAAACAAAGATTAACACTCTCATTCATACTAAGGACAAGAGTCTCCAGTGAACCTCCGATGCATGTTTTTGGAATGTTGTGGGAAGCTGGAGTACCCACAGAAAAAACACACAAGAATGGGAAGAAGATATAAACTCCATAAAGAAAGGCCAGAGTCAAGATTCGAAATCAAATTCAGAACTCTCAAAGGGATGTGCTAACCACTGCTCCACTATACCACCATTATGTGTATTGTATTGTATTATACAATTAAAATAAATTAAAACTGCGTCATAAAAGTAGGGTTATGCATCAAAGAAACCCCACTTGGACGAGTTTTGACTTTCATACATTTCCAAACGTCACATTTTGCGTGTAATCTTTATCATGATTTGAAAGAAATAAGGGAAGACGACGACCGTGACGTGTTTCAAAAGTGCGCTTTATGTCGTCAGAATTGTCAGAGTAGAATGCGTTACATTAAAAGAGTGATTGTGTTGAAGAAAAAATATAACATTTCTTTTGACGGTTTTGGTTTATTTTCTATATGACAGCTTTGCTCTCAACCTACCATGGAAGTCTCTTGACAGCCTTAAAAATTGTTACTTCCTCGTGTAGGTACGGCCCTCAAGCCAGAATCAACCAATCAAATTGAGAAAGTGGGTGGAGTTAGATGAAAGACGAGCAATCAGGTCATCGCTTCTCGGTGCGCGGATGCGTTATAAGATTCCCACACAGTTTCTAGGCAAGACACGCCCCACTGCAACATGATTGGCTCCTGCGTCGTGGGCGGGCAGGCGACGCAGATGTAACGAAATGACCATCCCAAATATGCATCACATTTGTACGAAATACAAACAGAGAAGTTTGTTATGGTTAGGTTTATGGCTATGGTTGGTGCGGTTTAGGATGGACTAAGGTTAGGATTAGGGTGGGTTAGGGTTAGTGGGAAACATTAACGCCGCCACACTTAAATCACATACATCGTTTCCCGTCTGGAAGCAGTAGGGCGTGTTCTAAAGGGATACAGCAGCCAATCAGAGTGCAGCGAGGCGCGTCCTTGAGCCAGTAATATCCGAGCAGGGAGCAATCCTTATTACGCTGCGCGGAGGTACAGAGCCAAAAGGCACACAATTGCCCGCTCGCTCGGTGTCCATTGGACCAGTTACAGTCATTGGTGTTCAGCTACCATCGTCAATTATTTCATTTTTTTTAAAACATTATTCCCTCGATTTCATGGCCCATCTGCCTGATTTCACGTCGTGAAAATATTGCTGTCAGCTGCACTTGTTTTGGTGATGTCATCCACAACGCCAAAGCCCGTACCGACCTTCAATTCGATCAAGGCTTGAATAGACATTGTATTTATATTTATATTTTTAAACTCTTTTAGTTTTTTTTTTTGGTTTTGTTTTTTTTAAATATTGAGCTATGGTAGCAACGAGGATGGGACTTTCGCTGCGCTGCTCCCTGCTGTTTTCCCTCTTAACTCTGACAGCCGGCGTACATTATCTCCCGGACCTCGACAAAGCGGCCGGGCGGGCGCTTTTTGCTCGAGATTCGAACCGAGCCAAGAGGTCCGCGGTGGCCCCTTGGCCGCATGGCGTGAAGAAGAGGAGCGACCCGCCGGACGCCTCCTGCGACGCTCTTCAAGGAAAGGAGGCCAAGTTGGACAATAACACGCACCGTGTAAGTTACCAGCCGCGCTCCAGTTACACTTTGGACGGCCCAGGTAGGCACGCGCACTAATTGGCCCTAAAATGGCGGCTGGGTTGCAGGTGCAAAATTGTTAGATAGATTGAAACTTGATTCATCCTGTGACCAAGATTGTCACAGCAGCAACATTCACCATTACTCCAACGGAAAATAGGAGCAACCAATAATGTAAGAAAGAGAAAACGACAATACAGAAGTAGCCTGTGAGGAGGGCCCAATGAATCTAAACATCTAAGCAGGAAGAAAAAGAGACTGATTTAAGGTGTTGCCTTTTGGGTTTGGCAAGTAATAAATAAAAATATGGATGTAGTCCAATTTGACATAGCAGTAGCCATACAACTAGTGCAAAAGGAAAGTATTGTAGTGACAGTGAATATATACTGACATGTTGATGAATTAATTCAACCTGGTATGTATTTAGCATGCAAAGAAACTTAATATGCTTTGTATGTATCCTGCATGCACGATATTGATATTGCACATTACATGATAACACGATATATCGTACTGTATCGATACAGCAGCCAAGGTCCAGGTACACTAATTGGGCCCTAAAAAGATGGCTGGAATGCAGGCACCAAACAGTTGAAGTGGTCGGGCAAAATATCGGTATCGCAATATCTCTCAACTCAACTGAACTTTATTTTTAAAGCACTTTAACAACAACCGCAGCTGTATTAAAAAAAATAGAATGAAGGGCGGTATCGTACTGTGATCTATCATACGGTATCACCAACATGTAAACTACCAGCTGGAGATCAGGTACACTAATTGGCCCCAAAATGTGGCTGCATTACAGATTGGACAAAATATCCTGAAACTCCCGTTAGTTGCGGTGGATTGGGACTGCGCGAATAGCGAAGAGCCCAGTGTAAATGTCGCACACATACACACAAAGGTTTGTAATTGCCTATAGCAGCGGTTCTCAACCTTTTTACACAAAGTGCCACCGAATGAAATACTTCTCCAAATAACCCTATCATGAGCAACATCAAAATACAATAGTATAGTGTTAATCAAAAACGAAACAGATGTTTAATTCCTAAAAAGTATCCTTGATATTATTGTAAATCACTGTAACATTATGCACAGTTTGAACTTTAGCATTGGGCTAAAATATAGGAAAACAAACAAAGAAAAATCTAAATGATGATACGAGTAAAAAATATTGCATGTAGAAGTTAATTAAAAGTTGTACCCAATGTATAAAAAGTTAATAAAGCTCCAATGTAAATGTGTTGCACTTAAAAGTTGAATACAACTGACCTGTACTTGGGTTTGGCCTGAGCACAAAAAATGGCTAATAGGCGTACCGATTCAATACACCACCATATGTAAGTTAGCGGCTGCAGTACAGCTACATTTACTGGGCCTAAAATGGTGCCTGCATTGTAGGTGCCAAACTTAGGGGTGGGGGGAAAAAAAATCAAATTATCATGACATATTGTACCAGTGTGTGGATACTCAAACATGCAAGTCAGCTGCTCTGATACAAGTACACTTTGTACAGTGCAGGCACGCTAATTGACCCTTAAATGGCATCTAAATTGCAGGTACCAAACAGTATCTGTCAAAGTACAAGTACTTAAAAGTACTGATACTTGTAAAAAAAAAAAAAAACTCTGGTAAAAGTACTGAAGCCACTCCCTTACTTAAAGTACAAAAGTACACACTTATACTTAAGTAAAAAAGTAAATCCGACAGTTTTCAACCCTATAATAAAATACTAGTGGTGTCACGATTCATTCATTATGACGATGCATCGATTTATATTCCTACCATCCAACTGGATTGATCTGTGCCCGGCAAGTTATACTTCCGGACGTAAATATATAAATTTAAATAATTTTAAAAGGTAATCAATCACTTGTATCGATATTAGGAGACAACACATTGGATTTAAGGAAAGCAGGTTTTATATGGTGGTGTGTATTTGTTGTATTTCCAAGATAAACGCTTGTAATTCCGTATTTCCAAGATAAACGCTTGTAATTCCTTTTACTTTGCTTGAAGTTTCATTTAGCTCAAGGCAGTTATCACTGTCAAGGCTACTGTCTTCTTCGTCGTCTCTTTTCTTCTTCATTTCCTTTTCTACGCCCCACATCTAGTCAGAGACACCACAGTATGTGTGTGTGCATTGTTTTTTTTAAGCACTTTTGATGTTTAAGACGTTGGTCTGTCTGGTGGATTGCAGATGAGGAGGAGGCTTGTAAGAACGTTTCAGGCTCACGTTTGTGCTACAAAGAGCAGGTTTGTTTATTTATTTAGCCCTCTGTATTATTAACAAGACTCCTAAAAAGTCTAAAAAAAAAAAAACAGCCCAACAAGTAAAATTATAGCTGCAATAATATAAATAACAATAAGTTGCTGTTTTCCCCTTTGTTTTATTGCTAAGCAATACAATCGATCAATAAACTTTTATTAAGCAGTCTCATAGTCCATTAGAAAACACATACATTACGGTACACAATAAGACATAAAAGGAAGTACATTCGGAAAACCTTTATATTTAATGACCATAATTAGTTTATACCCGATTACCTGAAAGACAAAAACAAGAATCTTAAGAAATTTCACCTGCAGTGTCCAGTATGCAGGGATTTATTTCACAGTCACACTGGATTAATTTTTGGCTAAAAAGTTACTGAATCTATTTCCAGCCACTGGATCGTATCGTTCTAAATGAACCAATACTCTCTTTGAATGGAATCGGCAACCACGAATCGTGATACAAATTGAATTTTTGCTAAAATGAATCTTTACACCGCTATAAAATACATATCGTCAGATTTTTGTATCTCTTCAGATGATTAGCATGCAAGCTGTCGGGGCAACAATGGACAAAACAAACAAAAATAAAAAATCAGGTAGGTTTAAATGAAAAGACAAGCATTAATTTGTACTATCAAAATACAACCCCAATTCTAATGAAGTTGGGAAGTTGTGTTAAACATAAATAAAAACAGAATACAATGATTTGCAAATCATGTTCGACCTGTATTTAATTGAATACACTACAAAGACAAGATATTGAATGTTCAAACTGATAAACTTGATTGTTTTTAGCTAATAATCATTAACTTAGAATTTTATGGCTGGGACAGGGTCATGTTTACCACTGTGTTACATCGCCTTTTCTTTTAACAACATTCAATAAACGTTTGGGAACTGAGGAGGCTAATTGTTGAAGCTTTGTAGGTGGAATTCTTTCCCATTCTTGCTCGATGTACAGCGTCAGCTGTTCAACAGTCCGGGGTCTCCGTTGTCATATTTTACGCTTCATAACGCGGCACACATTTTCAATGGGAGACAGGCCAATCTAGTACCCGCACTCTTTTACTACGAAGCCACGCTGTTGTAACTCGTGCAGAATGTGGTTTGACATTGTCTTGCTGAAATAAGCAGGGGCGTCCATGAAAAAGACGTTGCTTGGATGGGAGCATATGTTTCTCCAAAACCTGTATGTACCTTTCAGCATTAATGTTGCCTTCGCAGATGTGTAAGTTACCTATGCCATTGGCCCTAACACAGCCCCATACCATCACAGATGCTGGCTTTCGAACTTTACGTCCATGAAAGTCCGGATGGTTCTTTTCCTTTTTGCCCGGAGGACATGACGTCCACAATTTCCCAAAAAATTTTGGAATGTGGAATTTTCGGAACACAGAACACTTATCCACTCTGCATCAGTCCATCGTAGATGAGCTCTGGTCCAAAGAAGATGGCGGCGTTGCTGGGTGTTGTTGATAAATGGCGCCGTGGCCAAATGGTGAAGATCATCGCCTGCTACTGTGGGGCACCTAGGTTCAAGACCCCGACTGGACCATCTGTCAACATCCCCCGGACTCACGGCTGCGGTGTCCTTGAGCAAGACACTGATACCCCAAAATGCTCCCCGGGTGCTTCAGCAGCCCCCTGGTCCAGTGTGTTCTACTAACATGTGTATGTGTTCACTGTGATGGGTTAAATGCAGAGAACAAATTTCGTGTACATTCATGCATGTTCATGACAATAAAAGATGATTCTTCTTCTTTTGCTCTGCATAGTAGAGTTTCAAGTAGCGCCGAACTGTATTTACTGACATTGGTTTTCTGAAGTGTTCCTGAGCCCATGTGGTGATATCCTTTACACATTGATGTCGGTTTTTGATGCAGTGCTGCATGAGGGATCGACGGTCACGGGCAGTCAATGTTGGTTTTCGGCCTTGCTCCTTACATGCAGTGATTTCTCCAGATTCTCTGAACCTTTTGATGATATTATGGATTGTAGATGATGAAATCCCTAAATTCCTTGCAATTGTATGTTGAGGAACATTGTCCTTAAACTGTTTTGACTATTTTCTCACGCACTTGTTCACACAGAGGTGAACCTCGCCCCATCTTTGCCCGTGAATGACTTAGCAATTTAGGGAAGCTCCTTTTATACCCAATCATGGCACCCACCTGTTCCCAATTTCCCTGTTCACCTGTGGGATGTTCCAAACAGGTGTTTGATGGGCATTCCTCAACTTTCTCAGTCTTTTTTGCCACCCGTCCCAGCTTTTTTGGAACGTATTACAGCCATAAAATTCTTAACTTAATGATTATTTGCTAAAAACAATCAAGTTTATTATTTTGAACATTAAATATCTTGTTTTTGTAGGGTATTCAATTAAATATAGGTTGAACATGATTTGGAAATCATTGTATTCTGTTTTCATTTATGTTTAACACAACGTCCAAACTTCATTGGAATTGAGGTTGTAGTGATCTACACTAAAACAAAAACAAAATTAAAAAGCCAGTGTCTGGGTTTTCTGCGTTTCACGTAGCGTCATGGCTAACTTTAGAAGGTTTTAAAAGTAACAAGCTCATTTTTAACATGTAAGGAGTAGAAAGTACAGATATTTGTTTTTAAAAAGTAAGGAGTACAAGTAAAAAGGCCCCAGAAAAACACAAGTACTTGAAAAATCTACTCTATTACAGTAACGAAGTACAAGTACTTTGTTACTTCCACCTCTGAGGATTTCATCCCCACAATGTACTGTGTGGCAAAAGTGTAACTCGCTATACTCGCTTTGCTGCTCTCAACCGGTTTAACCTCTTCAGTTTTCTATCGGCTGTTTGTGTTCCCGCTTTCTGCATTGTGCCTGTTCCTCTAAACTATTTGCTTGACTGGAGAGGAGTGCAAGGAAGCAACCTTGTGACCGGCAGTGTGCTAGTTATTAGTTTGTCATATTTTGTTCTTTTTGAAGACATCCAGACTTGTGGTTCTCATTTATACATTGCAAAAGCTGTTATTTATTTGCACGTTGGAAACTTTTGGTCTGAGGTCTATGCTTATAAGCTAAACATTTTTTGCAGAGGTCACCTGGCCTCACCTGAACAAGTTTACATGAGAAAAGAGAATGAGGGTTTGAAGCGTGTGGTGTTACTCTTGGAGAACAGGTATACCAGGCATAGGCAACTTATAGGATGGCGGGGGCCACAATTTTTTATCAGTGAAAGGGGGCCACATGGGACCATAATTTTGAGTTTTCTCTTACCGCAGCTTTACGCGATTACGTCATTACGCTCATAGATACGTTTTGATAGATACAACACAACCATTTTGACCTCCGTGCCGACGGTGATGCTAAGCTAGGGACGTAAACATCGTCAGTGCACTCTATGTGCGTGGATGCAAGAAAACCATTAGGCCAAGAATGCAAGTACATTGTGCTGCATACGGTTGCGTATAACGGCGTACAATTAAAAGGGAACTGGGTGTCCCTTTCACATGTTTAAAAAACAAAAAACAAACAAAAAAAACATATATATAGTTTTTGTTTTCTTTCCCTTCCAAATGTGTATTGATAGCATACTGTTTGGCACTGACAAAAAAGTAACCCTCATGAAAATGATTTGAAAATTGAGCAAGTTACGTGAATTTCAGTGTCCATGCATTGCCTTCAATGGAAACCTTCACCTACCCAACATGGCTGCCGTGATGACTCTCGCTTCCTGCTGAATTTCATCATGGCATTGCTATAGTAATCAATGTCTACTTTCTAGTGGTGAATGGTGTTATTACAACCAAAAACTCTGCTCTGTTATGGTAGAGGAAATGTAATCATTAAAAAAAAATTAATCTAGGGTGTCAAGTGTGCTGCTGGCCACGTTTCCGCTACCAAATGTTTAAACCCCCCCACACCCCCAAAACAATTTGTAAAATTAATTGAGGGTCCACGCCGAGTGTGCCATGCGGCCTGCGGCCAGCCAATGCCAATACCTGAAATGTACAGTGGATGTAAAAGGTCAATGCAACCCATCAAATGAAAAAATTAGACAAAGATAACTCTTTTCAAAAGTTTTTCCACCATTGTGACCTATAACCTGTGCATCTAAATAAAAAAAATATTTTCAAGAGGGGAAGTAAACAAACAACTGATGTAATATGGTTGCACATGTGTGCACACGCTCTTATAAGTTAGTATGTGGCTGTATTCAGAATTAACCAATCACATTCAAAGTAATGTTAAATGGGAAGCAGCACGCACCTAATTTACTCGCTCCAGCATCCTCACTTGTCGAGAGAAACATAGTCATGAATAAAATATAACAGGCATGCTCATGGGGTCAGACAGTTGAGGGGGGAAAAAGCATGTCTTTTTATACAGTCATGGCTAGAAATAATGGCACCCCAGGGGTGCCAATATTTTTGAGCACGACTATACGTATTATATATTCATGTGTGTTTCAGTGACACGGCACAAGCTTTTACATAGTATGCAGTATACCTATATATTGTGTACCCCTCACTCGAGTAGCTTTATAACATGCTGCACAGAAAAGTATTTTCCCTGACTGTTGATTTGTCATATTAGCAAAAGTACAAACGACAGTACTAAAAAGTACTGTGTGGGTCCTTTTTTTTTTTTTCCTATGGCCCAGTGCATAATAACCATAATAGTCGTAGGTGTATATATAAGGAAATCCTCACCCCTTGTCTGCGTCGCTTCGCCGCTGCAAGATTTTGTTCTCTTGCTGGCAGTTAAGGTCCTGATGGTCGTAGGAAAACTTGTTGGCACCGCAGCGGATTTCAGCCTCTGCCAAACTACACCTGTGTTGTCTTTCTCAAAACACGCCGCTTCAAAGTGATCAGCACAGAGTTTGGAATGCTTGCTCGGCACCCAAAGCTGACCGCATTTCTTCCCGTCGATTGACTTTTCCCTATCCACTGGTCACATATTCAGTGTTTCCATATTGGAAAACCAAAGGAACTCTTGCCACTGCCTGAACCATTTGTACAACTAAATGCCACACAATAAACCATCGTGAAATCGGTAAATCATACGACAACAAATCTACAAGGACGGGAACAATAGCACACAATGCCAAATGAACTGGCTGTTTGGTTAGTGTTGCATGACAGCGCCGGAAAGAGCCAAAGACCGGCAGGCGCATTCTGAATCATATTTATCAATTTAACTGCTGTATATCAGCTATATAATCACTTCGATCTGGCCGATGTGGTTTGTAAAGGGGTTCTAGAGTTATCAACAAAATTAACATCTTTGTCCTCTGACCTTTACAGTGCCTCTGATTAACCGCAAATACATTTCAGATGTTGTAGCAGGCTTTTCCGAGCATTTCTTTTCTTTCAAGCAGAAACCTGAAGGTTTTGTACTAACGATAACCTTAGAAAAATCTTGCAATTTATGCATTATCATGAACACCCCCAAGCATCTATGTACAGGTATGTTGTGATGATGATGATGAGGACATAAGGCATTACAACTGGAGGATTGGCAGAGCAGAGGAGTATGGCAGCTGGACCAGGAAAGAGCACAAATGTGCTGAAGCCCGGAGTGCCGGCCACATGCTCATGCCCCGCACCAGCCCTCCGGGCAACCTTCCATATGTACATGCCCAATAGTGTCTAGTGAGGAATATTTACAGTAACTACTTCTCAACTTAAATTTAATATGTACGCAAGTCAGAAATAGCAATTGTCTTATCACTAACCTTGATAATTTGGAGAATTGACAATGAAAAAGGAGTTTCGAGTGCCTGATCCTGTACGTTTATTCAGTCATTCATTCAAGCTTTAATTCATTCTTTATTGTGATTTGTTCTGATGATGTGCTTTTTATTTAAAAAATTTTTTTTAGCATACTTTCAATGACTTGAGTGGATCAGTGTCACTGGCCTGGGTTGGAGATGGTACAGGGGTAAGTGTCACGTCACCGAAACAATTGTTGTTTTACTGTGTGCATTTACTGAGCTAGGCCGCTATTTGTGAATTTATGTGTATTAATGACACCCCCTTAAAGTGATATAATTTGTGATAAAGTGCCTATATGAATATTTTAAAGCATAAATATACACTACAATGATCCCAAAACAGTTTTGTGGTGTTTCAAATGCTAATAAACATCTTCAAACATTGCCGCACCCTTAAAAATACAGTAAAAAGCTTTATTTTATTTTTTTACATTCCCCCCTCAGCGATGCACCTACTTACTCTTGGAGGTAGTCCAGAATGTTTACACGTTATTTTCAATAATAAAAAAAAGAAGAAAAAAACAATAGTTTGTGTGGAATTAGTTAAAGCCGACTCTCTTTATTCTTATTTAAATGAAGAGCAATCACATATTTTATGACCAATTCATGCAGAATTGTAAGAAATTCCAAAGGGTTCACTTGCATTTTCCTCCCACTAGCAACATGACAAGTGGCCACCATCTTTTTCAAAGCATGCAATGATCACTTAAAATGGCCCTAAAATCCTCCATACGAAATTAAATCACGAAGAAACTATAGATTTATGATGTATACGGCCTATTCTACTGCCCACACTGCTCTTCTTACCAATAATGTTTCATTTGCTCTTATTAAATTGAGTTTTGAGGGCGAATCATGTCATTAGGAACGTCAAGACTAATTTTGATGCGTTGTTGTCTCGTAAATTTCAGCCCGTATGAGCTAATGGTGGATATTTTTAACTGAAACTCAGTCAATCAGAGAAGGGGTTCCCTGAGTAGCAGGTGAAATCAGACTGTTGAATGATATATGTTTAGAAATAATAACATTTTACTGTTTTAATCGAATTTGGCGTTTTCTACAGATGATGTCACAGAAAAGCGTTCCCCAAAAAGGAAATTCTTCCGACACAAAAAACTCAGCATCCAATTTTCAGAATACTTGCTGTGTTGTACTCATGTTGCGGGGACCATTTCAACCAGACTAAGCATTTTGATGGACTGTCATTTTTGGCAAATCTTGTCACATTGCTGCAGCCACTGTAGCTGTTACGGGCAATGTTTTAAGTACCATTTTATCATTAACTGTCATACATACAAGCATAAGTAAATTTAATATTAATCTGATGTTATAGATTAATTTCTGTTTATATTTCTGTACGATTTTATTTTCATCTATATAGTTTGCTGTGTCTGTTTCTTAACGAGAATTAAAGTTGCTCGTCACTTATTTAAAAATAGTCTATAGAGGACTCGGAAAAGTCGCTATCAATAAAAACAAATCTAACGATCTAAGTCGCCCTAACAAGGAAACTCAAAGTAATGAATAAAATGGATGAATTACCCAGCCCAAATCCATGCTATATTTTTCCTTCTTGTGGCAGGTCATCCTAGCTTTGACCACGTTTCAGGTTCCCTTCTTCATGATCAAACTTGGACAGTCTAAACTCTATCGAAGGTATTTGTAATGCTGTCCCATCTGATGTCAGATACAATGAGTTGCTCTTTGATTTGATGGTACCTTGATATCTTCTAGCGAGAACTATGGCAAGTCCTTCCTGGATGTCACTGACCTTATCAACAACACCTTCATCCGATCGTCGTTTGGCATTGCTATCGGCCCTGAAAATTCTGGCAAAGTGAGTGAAGTGCAGTCATCAAGTTGGGTTAACTAGGGCATGAACTACATTTTATATTACAGAGGTTGTTTTCCGGTGTGAAATCTGTGTGGATACATCAATTTGGATTGTGTCCCAAACTGTGTTAGGTGATCTTGACAGGTGAGGTGTCCGGTGGTCACCGCTCTCGGATCTTTGTCTCGAGCGACTTTGGAAAGAGTTTCAGCCGCCGGGAGCTGCCCTTCAACCCACTCTCAGTCATCACATACAATCCCGAGAATTCCAATGTGCTGCTGGGCCTCAGCAACAAAGTAAGCAGGCAATGGGCACCTGGTTTAGAGGGGATATATTATGGAAAAACTGGCACTTGGGAACTCTTTGAAATTGTGAAAAATGCAGACTATATCTGTTTTGATACAAGCATGGATTGTAAGTGATGTAATGCGTGGTTCAGTTGGGACGTCTGGCCTACCTCTTCCTCTTTGGCTTTTATTGCAGCAATAACTCTTGTCAATCATCAGTCAAGTGTTGACATAGAGTATATTTATTAACATAGTCATAGTTCTGGTTGAGCTCTTGAGAAGCCAACGGCTGCACAACTGTTGAACCTTTTTTTTTGTCATCAGAAAGAGCTGTGGCTGACGAAGGATTTTGGCCGCAATTGGAAAAAGGTCCATGACATGGTGTGTATGGTGAAATGGTGAGAGACCGGCCTCTTGTCAACAAGCCTCAACATTGAAGTGGACATACACTAAATTACTGCTATTCACTGTGGATATGCCCTGTCATGAATACCAAAAATCTGCGAGTAATTTACACCTTCCCTAAAACGGGTTTGTAATTGCCTGTAGATCTTACAAAAATGGCGGGAAGCCACATAGGATTAAAAAAACGTTATGTCTCTAGTAGTTCAGTAGTTAAGACGCACTACTACTCTGTTTGGTACGATGTATTTATTGTGGTCTGTAACAACACCAAGAATTATCAGGAAAGCATCAACACTATGCATCAAGCATGTACACAATCATAAACATCCATCCATCCATTTTCTACCGCTTATCCGGGTCGGGTCGCGGGGGCAGTAGCTTTAGCAGGGACGCCCAGACTTCCCTCTCCCCAGCCACTTCATCCAGCTCTTCCGGAGGGATCCCGAGGCGTTCCCAGGCCAGCCGAAGGACGTAGTCTCTCCAGCGTGTCCTGGGTCATCCCCGGGGTCTCCTCCCGGTGGGACGTGCCCGGAACACCTCACCAGGGAGGCGTCCGGGAGGCATCCGAATGAGATGCCCCAGCCACCTCATCTGGCTTCTCTCAATGCGGAGGAGCAGCGGCTCTACTGAGATCCTCCCGGATGACCGAGCTTCTCACCCTATCTCTAAGGGAAAGCCCGGACACCCTGCGGAGGAAACACATTTCGGCTGCTTGTATCCGGGATCTCGTTCTTTCATTTCACGACTCATGACCATAGGTGAGGGTAGGAACGAAGATCGACCGGTAAATTGAGAGCTTCGCCTTTCGGCTTAGCTCCTTCTTTACCACAACGGACCGATACAAAGTCCGCATCACTGCAGACGCTGCACCGATCCGTCTGTCGATCTCCCGTTCCATTCTTCCCTCACTCGTGAACAAGACCCCAAGATACTTGAACTCCTCCACTTGGGGCAGGATCTCATCCCCGACCTGGAGAGGGCACGCCACCCTTTTACGACAGAGGACCATGGTCTCAGATTTGGAGGTGCTGATTCTCATCCCAGCTGCTTCACACTCGGCTGGGAACTGCTCCAGTGAGAGTTGGAGCTCACGGCTTGATGAAGCCAACAGAACCACATCATCAGCAAAAAGCAGAGATGCAATACTGAGGCCACCAAACCGGACCCCCCCTACGCCTTGGCTGCTCCTAGAAATTCTGTCCATAAAAGTTATGAACAGAATCGGCGACAAAGGGCAGCCTTGGCGGAATCCAACCCTCACCGGGAACGAGTCCGACTTACTGCCGGATATGCGGACCAAACTCTGACTCCGGTCGTACAGGGACCGAACAGCCCGTATCAGGGGGTTCGGTACCCCATACTCCTGAAGCACCCTCCACAGGACTCCCCGAGGGACACGGTCGAACGCCTTCTCCAAGTCCACAAAACACATGTAGACTGGTTGGGCGAACTCCCATGCACCCTCGAGGACCCAGCCGAGGGTGTAGAAAAACGAAAACCACACTGCTCCTCCTGAATCTGAGATTCGACTTCCCGACGGACCCTCCTCTCCAGCACCCCTGAATAGACCTTACCAGGGAGGCTGAGCAGTGTGATCCCCCTGTAGTTGGAACACACCCTCCGGTCCCCCTTCTTAAAAAGGGGGACCACCACCCCAGTCTGCCAATCCATAGGCACTGTCCACGGGATGTTGCAGAGGCGTGTCAACCAGGACAGCCCCACAACATCCAGATCCTTTAGGAACTCCGGGCGAATCTCATCCACCCCCGGGGCCCTGCCACCGAGGAGCTTTTTAACTACCTCGGTGACCTCAAACCCAGAGATAGGAGAGCCCGCCTCAGAGAACCCACACTCTGCTTCTTCATGGGAAGGCGTGTCGGTGGAATTGAGGAGGTCTTCGAAGTATTCTCCCCACCGACTCACAACGTCCCGAGTCGAGGTCAGCAGCGCCCCATCCCCACTATACACAGTGTTGGTGGTGCACTGCTTTCCTCTCCTGAGACGTCGGATGGTGGACCAGAATTTCCTCGAAGCCGTCCGGAAGTCTTTCTCCATGGCCTCACCGAACTCCTCACATACCCGAGTTTTTGGTTCAGCGACCACCAGAGCTGCATTCCGCTTGGCCAGCCGGTACCCATCAGCTGTCTCAGGAGTCCCACAGGCCAAAAAAGTCCTTCTTCAGCTTGACGGCATCCGGGTTCGGGGATTGCCGCCACGACAGGCACCGACCACCTTACGGCCACAGCTCCGGTCGGCCGCCTCAGCAATGGAGGCGTGGAACATGGTCCACTCGGACTCGATGTCCCCAGCCTCCCCCGGAACATGAGCAAAGTTCTGTCGGAGGTGGGAGTTGAAACTCCTTCTGACAGGGGATTCTGCCAGACGTTCCCAGGAGATCCTCACAATACGTTTGGGCCTGCCACGTCGGACCGGCATCTTCCCCCACCATTGGAGCCAACTCACCACCAGGTGGTGATCAGTTGACAGCTCCGCCCCTCTCGTCGCCCGAGTGTCCAAGACATGTGGCCGCAAGTCCGATGACACGACCACAAAGTCGATCATCGAACTGCGACCTAGGGTGTCCTGGTGCCATGTGCACGTGTGGACACCCTTATGCTTGAACATGGTGTTCGTTATGGACAATCCATGACGAGCACAGAAGTCCAATAACAGAACACCGCTCGGGTTCTGATCGGGGGAGGCGTTCCTCCCAATCACGCCCTTCCAGGTCTCACTGTCATTGCCCACGTGAGCATTGAAGTCCCCCAATAGAACAATGGAGTCACCAGCGGGAGCGCTCTACAGCACCCCCTACAAGGACTCCAAAAAGGGTGGGTACTCTGAACTGCTGTTTGGCGCATAGGCACAAACAACAGTCAGGACCCGTCACCCCACCCGAAGGCGGAGGGAGGCTACCCTCTCGTCCACCGGAGTGAACCCCAACGTACAGGCGCCGAGCCGGGGGGGCAATAAGTATACCCACACCTGCTCGGCGCCTCTCACCGTGGGCAACTCCAGAGTGGAAGAGAGTCCAACCCCTCTCGAGAGGACTGGTACCAGAGCCCAAGTTGTGTGTGGAGGAGAGTCAGACTATATCTAGTCGGAACTTCTCGACCTCACACACCAGCTCGGGCTCCTTCCCTGCCAGAGAGGTGACATTCCACGTCCCTAGAGCCAGCTTCTGTAGCCGGGGATCGGATCGCCAAGGTCCCCGCCTTCAGCCACCGCCCAGCTCACACTGCACCCGACCCCTATGGCCACTCCCACAGGTGGTGAGCCCATGGGAAGCAATCATAAACATGTTACATAAATATTTGTATTCAGTAGTTAAATTATTTTACACAAACTACCGCCACGAGGCTCATCTATTGTATCAGCTAGCACACCAGCCTAAATAGCTTACTAGCACAAACTAGCGTGAGGTCACACACAAAAATTGTGCACTAGCACTTGACCTAAATCTGTAAGTCATTAAACTCTGCTTTTTGCATTTACGGACAGTGAAAAATGTTAGGGGATAGAGGTAAATCGTAATGGCAAAGAAGACGGCTATTGGTAGCTGAACCAGGAGAGGAGCAAATATATACGTAGTTTCATTTTTCACAGTCTACAAGGTGCTTTTAAGGACCATCAGAGACAGTGTTGGTACAGTTAAGCCAACAGCATTATCAGTGTTATCTTATGATAAATGGGTAGCACATACTCGAATGTTCAGCGAAGTTGTCACACATGAGAACTCTTAAATTGTGGAAAATATGCTGAAGATGTCTCAATTGTAATTTAACCAGATAATCGTTTTGTCTGATCATTACGATAAGGAATTTATGCTGTAACTTAAAAATGTCTAATCTTTGCCCAGCCTAGCTGCAAAATCAGGAGCAGAGAAATTCTGTGTGAGGGTGGTTCTTCTGTGAAATATATTTAGAATGGTTCACTCGCAGACACATTTTCTAAAATAGGCAACTAACAAAAGATTGATTGACTTGGTTGTTGAATTTCCCACTTGATGGGTAGGCCGGCACTCTGGACGCACAATTGTTTTGATATAACACATGCAAAAGTCATACATAATACGTTCACTTTAATTTTCTGTTTGTGTAGATGAGGCAAGAGTGAAGAAGTGTTGTGTTGTTCTATTCACAATCAGTCAATCACTTCCTGACACTAAGTTCTTTATATAAAATGTAGTTCACGCCCTAGTTAACCCAACTTGATAACTCTCAATACTCACAAAACAAGGTCACATCAATCATCCTGGGACTTTTCCTTGTTGTTCCACCTTTGCAGTAAAATCAGCTTGGCAAGCAGCCCTGACTTGTTTTTCCCGGAAGTACTCCCTTATACACTAAGTAGTATAACATTCACTAGCAGCCGTTTCTTCAAGCTAGCGGCTAATGTTGAGTCAGTCAAGCACATGAAAACAAGCACACATATTTAAAGTAAATGTTAATAATAAATGTATATACGTACATATATCATTCCCTCTGTATCTCTGCTATGATTATTAAAGTTGTAAGTACAGTAGAAACCAGATGTTTACGAGTAAATACACTCTAAAAGACATGCTTTTTCTCACTGTCTAGACATGAAATCAGACTCAACTTTTCTTTTCTTTTTTTTTTTTTTTTTTTTTTTTTTGGTCAACTAGGGTTACTAAAATTATATCCATTTGGTGAACTCCAGAATATTGTGAGAATTACAATTAGTATTTTTTCCTTTTTAAGACCGTTATTTTCTTCAAAGTCAGAAGTTTACATACAGTACGATTATGCCTTTAAACCATTTGGGGGAAACCCAGATGTTGATGTAATTTCTTTGGAAGTTTCTGATTTATTTATTTGAGTTTAAGTTTATTGACAACATTTGACTTGGAGACACACCTGTGGATTTATTTGAACTAGGTACACCTGAAACACACTGCTTCTTTGTGTAACATCATGGGAAAGTCAAAAGAAATCGGCTAACAAAATAAATCAGAGGCAATGATGATTGGCTAGTACAATTAAATAAAGATGTCTCTCTTCGTTGGTCCAAACAAGGATTTTGATATTTGGGAATTATTGTCACGCCTCTCCCTGTGCAATTATTCAAGGCTAACTATGGTAAGTTAATTGAACAAATAAGAAGTGACATGACATGTTGGGAGATCCTTCCTCTCTATATCTTGTAGATTCGAGACAATAAAAATCAATGTACTTCCGAGACGCCTCTTCCCATTTCAAGCTTTACCTATAGGAGTTGCAGGCACCTAATTTGGAGAGTATTTTGTTATTTGCAAAAATGGAAAAATTAACAGTTAAGAAAAAATCTGCAGATATCAGAAAGGGAGTTGTGGACTTGCACAAGTCAAGTTCAAGATCCTTGGGTGCAATTTGCAGATTCCTGAAGGTCCCACATTTATCTGTTCAAACAATTATATGCAAGTGTAAACACAATGGAAATGTCCAGCCATCAAACCGCTCAGGAAGGAGACAGGTTCTGTGTCCCAGAGATTAACGTGCTTTGGTCTGGTCTGAAATATGTATGTCAACTCAAGAACAAAAGCAAACGACCTTGTGAAGATGCTGGCTGAAGCAAGTAGTGAGTCATTATCCACCGTGAAACAAGTACTGTACCGACATGGCTGAAATGCCACTCAGTCAGGAAGAAACCATTACTCCAAAAGAAACATCAAAAAGAAAGGTTACAGTTTGCAAATCGGGACAAAGACCTTTTGGAGAAATGTGGTCTGACGAAACTAAAATGGAACTGTTTGGGCACATTGAGCTTCGTTATGTTTGGAGGAAAAAGAGGGACGCTTACAAGCATGAGAACACCATCCCAATTTTGAAATACTGGACTGGCGGGTTCAGTTCATAAAATATATGACATCATGAGGAAGGAACATGTGGAAATACGGAAGCAACATCTCAAGACATCAGCCAGGAAGATAGAGCTTTGGTGCAAATGCAGGGTTCACGCTGCCCATTCGCCACCTCGCCAGTGGCTAATTGAAACAAAGATGAAGTTCAATTGGTTACTGATGCAACACTAACCAATTGAAGTGAATATTGACCACGTTCACCACGCTGGCGAATCAAAATTGCCTGCGCGCTTATTCTGACGTGTGTGAACGGTGTTAATGGTTTAGTTCCCCCACCCGCGCTTCGTAAAATTCTTCGAATCAGTCGAGGTCCACTGGCTTTCCCAGTTGCGGGGAGAAGTGTATCGGGGAAGACAAGACCCGATCCGGCTTGGGGCCGAATTGAAGTATGCATATTTATTACAGCGACGTACGTTTG
The DNA here is from genome assembly GCF_024500275.1 of Phycodurus eques. Classification (NCBI taxonomy): domain Eukaryota; kingdom Metazoa; phylum Chordata; class Actinopteri; order Syngnathiformes; family Syngnathidae; genus Phycodurus; species Phycodurus eques. The sequence goes on from NC_084525.1 coordinate 24,821,154, forward strand.
AAGTGTCGATGGTCAATGTGTCCTGCAATTCACATTAGTTCTCGCAGCTAGCTCGCTGCCTTCTTCATCAAGCACATGCTGCTAATCCCACTTTGGCCGAGCGGCGGCGACTGTGGCTCAAACCAGGGCATAGCTAGCTAATCATTTGGGTTATGTAATTTAGACTAATGTCCTGCTTGTGTCCTGCTTTTGAAATCTGTTAGAATGATCTGACAGTTAAAGTTAGCTTAGTAATATTTACCACCAAAGATTTAGAATATTCATATTCATGTATTCATATTCACACGGTGGACTAGTGGTTAGCACATCTGCCTTACAGATTCTCAGGACCCGGGTTAAAATCCGGCCTCGCCTGTGTGGAGTTTGCATGTTGTCCCCGTGCCTGCGTGGGTTTTCTCCAAGTACACCGGTTTCCGCCCACATACAAAAAAAAACATGCATGGTAGGTTAATTGAAGACTATAAATTGCCTTTAGGTGTGAATGTGAGTGCGAATGGTTGTTTTTTTTCTATGCGCCCTGCGATTGGCTGGCTACCAGTTAAGGGTGTACCCCGCCTCTCGCCCGAAGATAGCTGGGTTAGGCTCCAACACGCCTGCGACCCTAGTGAGGATAAGCGGTACGGAAAATGAATGAATGAATCAATCTATATAGTCTTTAAGATCCTTTTTGAGGATTATCAAATATGCGAATTATCTCAACCCTTTTACTTTCATTCACAAGAACATAAATGAAAATTTAATATTGTTTACCATTTGCACTGCTTTTATGCGCATGTCTGGGTGATGAAAAGTGTCACTCGTGTCAGTTATTTCTATATTCGGCTAACACTGACGAGCCTCATTATACAGTATTACATATTTACAAGGCATGAAGTTAAATCGGTAAGTCAATATTCTACAGTGAAGGAAGGTTTTTCTGTCTTCATATCAATTCAGGCGGCACGGTGGCCGACTGGTTAAAGCGTCAGCCTCACAGTTCTGAGGACCAGGGTTCAATCCCCGGCCCCGCCTGTGTGGCGTTTGCATGTTCTCCCCGTGCCTGCGTGGGTTTTCTCCGGGCACTCCGGTTTCCTCCCACATCCCAAAAACATGCATTAATTGGAGACTCTAAATTACCCATAGGCATGACTGTGAGTGCGAATGGTTGTTTGTTTCTATGTGCCCTGCGATTGGCTGGCAACCAGTTCAGGGTGTACCCCGCCTCCTGCCCGATGACAACTGGGATAGGCTCCAGCACGCCCGCGACCCTAGTGAGGAGAAGCGGCTCAGAAAATGGATGGATTCTTATCAATTCATCAAAATTTTTAGGCCTGGCCTACAGTTATTTATTGGCTTTATCCAATTTTGTGTTGGTCATACGATAGAATAATTTTTCTTGTTTAGTGAATAATGCTGAAGATAACAAACCTCCTCCTGAAGCATCGCATGCTAAGTCGCAATCGCAACATTTGTTTAAAAGCAACAAACAAAAAAAACTTGCAATTAAGCATTTTTCCCATCGTTCAGCCCTACTTCTAATTTATGACTAGGTAGTTTTAATTGGGCCCAGATTGTTAAAGCTTATCGACTTATTTCCCAGTTATCAGGAGTGGCTAAGTGTTTGGCTAAAGGTTTAGCCTCATAAACACACGTGATGTTTTGGCTAACTACACACAAGTGTGGCTAGGAGATTTTTAGCCACATTGGCTAAGAGGTTTCATGACCCTGTGCCAACCCTGAAATGGGTCTTCCAAACAGATAATGACCTGAAGCATACTGCTAAACTGGTTACAAAGTGGCTTCAGGATAACAATGTTTTGGAGTGGCCATCACAAAGCCCTGATCTCAAGCCTACTGAAAATTTATGGCCAGACCTGAAATTGCATGCGAGCAAATTTGGCTTAGTTACACCAGTTATGTTGGGAGGAATGGGCCAAAATCCATCCATCCTTCTATCCATTTTCTGAGCCACTTCTCACTCGGGTCGCGGGCGTGCTGGAGCCTATCCCAGCTATCATCGGGCAGGAGGCGGGGTACACCCTGAACTGATTGCCAGCCAATCGCAGTGGGACAAAATCCCTCCCAACTATTGTGAGAAGCTTGTGCAAGGATATCCAAAATGTTTGACCCAAGTCATGCAATTGAAAGGCAATGGTATCAAAAACTAATGCAAACTTCTGGATTTGAAGACAAAAAAATCTAAAAATCCTATCATTCTGGCACTTACCAAATAGAAATAATTTTGGAAATGCTAATTGGCCTAAAAAAGGAAATGTTTAGTCTGATTTTTATATCAGACTGAGTAAAAAAAAAATGCTTGTCTTTTTATATAATGTATGTAAACATTTGGTTTAAACTTTATTTTAAACGCTGTGTGTAGTAAACACAATTGGATCCAAATATTCAGGAAGGGCATGAGTCGTGTGTTCTGTTCTTCTAAATCACAGGTATCAAACTGGTGGCCCGTGGGCCAGATCCGGCCCGCCACATCATTTTATGTGGCCCGTGAAAGCAAATCAAAATCGTTAATTGTGTTCTGGTGTAATACCATTGAGATATTTGCAAGCCTTTCTTTGTTACCCATCCCCCTTTCAAAAGAAATGTAATAGTTGAAAAACATGTTTTTATAGGCTTCTGATTTCAAAACTGATTATTCATCAATGCGTTGTGTATACTGTAATTACAGTATATGAGGTAATCTTTCATTTATATGGGTCCACAGTCGTACGGCCCTCCGAGGTAAGTCATAACTGCGATGTGGCCCGTGACAAAAATGAGTTTGACACCCCTGTTGTAAATAAACCTTGAAACTTTGTTCATCATGCTTAATTAAAACACCGTTCTTACTTTAATTCCAGGGGGATGAAGAATGCCATCTTTTTTTCAACCAATCCCAATGGATCCTGTAGTAAGTGTTCCAAATCGTCTATGATTAAACATGTCATTATGCCTCACCGTGATTAGATGTTACTAGTGTGCAGTTTTCTCGCTTAATTTGCCCTCGTGTTATTCAGGTGAACGCGGCGTGCTGGAGATCAGGAGGACCATGGATTTCGGGCAAACAATCAAGACCGTCGCTACCAAGATATACTCCTTCGGTATCGGCGGTCGCTTCCTGTATGCTTCTGTGATGACGGGCAAGGTGGGTTTGGGGCAAAATAGGAGAAACGCGCAGTTATTTTAGTGCAAGAAAAAGCTCTGGAATTTCTGCGAACGTGTGAGGCAAAATGAGCCTGGTTTGTATGGAGCCTTGTAATCCAATTAGAAATTATGTTAGAAGCCCAAACCGAATGAAAATGCTCAATATAAACACCTAAATTGGAATAAAAAATCCAAATCCAAATTGAAATTTCATTTGGGTTAAGGATGGAATATTCCTTTTTCCAAACTGATGAGAAGTAAATTGACATGTAAACCATGAATAGGAATGGTGCTGGGCTCTGCTTTGTCTGCCCATGCCGTCCTTTTTACGTAAATGTGCGGTGACGTTATCGTTTATGCACTTGAAAACATGGCGGCTTCCTACCAGAGCTGGTCTGCGACGGAGATATTTCTAACGACTTGTAACTTGTTTTTATCATAATAAAAGTATAAACAATCACAACCACTGTGCTAAATAGGCGTCTGACCTCCATCTTGATTAAAATAATGTGATGTTTAAATTGATCTATGCGTGTTACATGTCTGTAAAACTGCTGTTCTGATGAAACGTGTGGCACACGTATACACCAAATTGGAATAGATCACGTTGCATGTAAACAATTGACCAGAGATCTTCAGATCTACCAAATGTTATGTAACTTCCCATATTTTGTTACGGAAATCACCAAAAGTTCCCTCGTTACGGCCGTAATTTATTATGCCGCCCAGTGCTAAGCTGTGGAGGTGAAAGTTGTCCTTGCGCCCGCTGTCAACGCATTGTAAGTCACTGACCATCGCCTCCATGGTAGTGAATAAGCTACACTGCTTCTTACAAGTTTCATGAAGGGAGGACAAGGAGTGGATAGGCAAAGACTTGTGCTAATTCCAAAGCTATCGTTACAAGCAACAAAGACTTGTGCTAATTCCAAAGCTATCGTTACAAGCAATGGCAAACATCTAAATAAGTGATTTGATGGAACAATACAATTGTCACATAGGTCTGGCTGGAACTGCGTTTTCGCAGAGAGCAACCAACTTTGAACAACAAAATAACAGGCCAATTAACTAATTAGTACGTCACTGCACATGTCACTTCAGAACGTGGGCAGGTTGTATATTCATCAATCCATTTTCCGTGCCGCTTTTCCTCAGTAGGGTCGCGGGCGCGCTGGCGCCTATCTCGGCTGACTCTGGGTGAGTGGTGGGGTACATCCTGAACTGGTGGCCAACCAGCAGGGCAAATATAAACAACCATTCACACTTAACATTCCCACCTATGGGCAATTTATAGTCTTCAATTAACCTACCATGCCTGTTTTTGGGATGTGGGAAGAAACCGGAGTACGCAGAGAAAACCCACGCAGGCAAGGGGAGAACATGCAAACGCCACATAGGCGAGGCCGGACTTGAACCCGGGACCTCAGAACTTTGAGGCAGATGTGCTAACCAGTCTTTTATGGTGCCACCCTAAAAGTACATTATTATTATTAATTTACATTTGTAATATAAGGTAACCTTTATTAGTCCCACAATGTGGAAATTTGCATCGTTTCAGCAGCAATTGTGGATACAGGAAAAGAAATATGTCATATAAATAGCATGCAAGAGAAGACTTAATTTCTTCTTTTTACATGGACTTCTTGTATGCGTACATTGCACAAAACAGATACCAAAACTATTGGCCATACATAAACTATACAATTCAGTCGATCAGCAATGTTGTTTGTTTGCAAAATACAGTCCTGAGTTTTAATTTTGATGTTTGAGATCTAATTAATCTGCTTTAATCGACTTTATTGTTACCAGGGTTGAAAACACAATTGGCAAAGGTGAATTAATCCACAGACGCAGATATTTTTGATGGAATGTCAAAATCTCATTTCCTGGCACATTGATTCAGGCTGCAACTGCATCCACCATTACAAAGATGTAATACAAAACATTAAAATGACAAATATTGAAGCCATAATTTATTTACCATTATGACCGGAAATGCACGGAAATGTTTGCATGAAATGTATTTGCACGGAAATGTTCTTGACAAAATTTAGAAAATGTGCAAATTCTGACAAATTTTTGAGAAATTATTCGGGAAGTGAATATTTATAGTTTGGCAGCTCTGGATCTTCAATCGGAATGGTGTCAATCACAATGACAAAAAAAGTCTGCTTGAAAACCCAGCTATGGACTGGACACTCATTCGATGCCTGATTATACCCCAGTGAGATCCAATGCAATTGTAACTAACGGGCCCTTGCATCCACTTTTTTGTGTTGAATTCTCAGAAAGATGATCAAAACTTGCAAATATGCTCCTCCCACCTAAAAAAACAAAACCAAAAAAAACAGGTAATTTCCAGGTACCATAATTACCAACAATAAAATACAGTAGCGTAGTGGGGCCTGTGCGGATTAACATTAAAGTGTACTTAAATAATTGTTCAATAAAAAAAAATATCGTATGTGAATTTTAAATACAATTGAAGTGTACGTGCCACTACAGGAAGCCTGCGTTGCACACTTTCGCAATTGAGCATTTGTCTATTATACCTGCTTCCGATTTTGGTGAACTCCTAACAGGGATTCATTAAAGTAAGAGGCTGGGAATTCAACCAAATTTGTGTTCAATTTTGGGCATGGGTCCTTGAAACTTTTAGGGGCATCCTGTTAAAATAGACATGTACACACAATTTTGTATTGATGGGTGAAACTGATTCAGGGGGTTCATACCTTTTCTAACCTTAATCCTTTAAGTGATACTTAAACTTTGACCCCATGCTCTGCCCACATTAAATGGCATAGGCAAACAAGCAAACATAATGGCTAGCCTGCTTGTAGCTGACAGTGCACTATTTGTTTCACTGCCAAAAGAGCATGTGTGTGCAATTAATCCAAACCATATCTATTTTTAAATCAATGTACCTGTTGAAATGTAAATTATGGCCGGCATTGGGTCTCACTTCCAAACAGCTGACCTCACGTAAAATCCTCTATTCGACTGACACATTCAAATGATGTCAGTTTTTTTTTTTTTTTTTTTTTTTTTTTTACCTTATTTATTTATTTTTTTGTACCTTGTTTCTCAATCACTGTGCCGTGGTCAAATGATACGTTTACCCTGTTTCTCAATCACTCTGCCTTGGTCAAATGATGTTTACACATGGTGCCATGAAATTGCTTGAGTTTTTGCCACCCAGATGCACGTGTGACGTCGTGGTAAAAGATCCAATAGGGCTTCGTGTTTAGAACCCCTAAAACATGTCACTGTGGAACAATATTTTCATTTTTAGACGTGTTGAAGCCTCGACAGATGATAGCTCTCAAATGCTTCTTGATCAAATGATGTTAGCCCAACATCATGATCATAGGGTGGTGGTACCGCTCCCCCCCATGTCAGCTCTGGTGTTTCTCTGCAGGGCACTCTGAGGATGATCCATGTGTCGGTGGACCATGGCGACACTTGGAACATGGCCCAGTTGCCTGCCATCGGTCACAGGCAGTTCTACTCTATCTTGGCAGCAAGCAATGAAATGGTCTTCATGCACGTCGACGAGCCGGGAGGTTGGTCCAGTAACTCGACACCTTTATCTTAAGAGCATGTGATGCTATCTTCATGTGTTTCCTCAGATTCTGGCGTTGGCACGATTTATGTATCGGATGACCGGGGCACCATCTTCTCCAAGTCACTGGAGCGCCACCTTTACACCACCACAGGAGGCGAGACTGACTTCACCAACATCACTTCCCTGCGAGGAGTTTTCATCACTAGCGTCCTCGATGAAGGTAGCTCTGCTCATGTAGCTTATAGCAGTGGATCTCAAATTGGGATCTGCAAGCCACAGCTTCACTGGATCTCCATCCATCCATTGTCTTCCGCTTATCCGAGGTCGGGTCGCTGGGGCAGTAGCTTCAGCAGGGAAGCAAAGACTTCCATCTCCAAAGCCACTTCCTCCAGCTCTTTCGAGGGGATCCCGAGGCGTTCCCAGGTAAGCAGAGAGACGTAGTCTCTCCAGCGTGTCCTGGGGCATCCCCGGGGTCTCCTCCCGGTGGGACGTGCCCGGAACACCCCACCAGGGAGGCGTCCGGGACGCATCCTAAGCATTGCCCGAGCCACCTCATCTGGCTTCTCTCAATGCGGAGGAGCAGCGGCTCTACTCTGAGCTCCTCCCGGATCACTGAGCTTCTCATCCTATCTCTAAGGGAGAGCCCGGACACCCTGCGGAGGAAACTCATTTTGGCCGCTTGTATCTGGGATCTTGTTCTTTTGGTCACGACCCACAGCTCTTGACCATAGGTGAGGGTCGGAACGGAGATCGACCGGTAAATGGGGAGCTTCGCCTTAGCTCCTTCTTCACCACAACGGACCGATACAAAGTCCGCATCACTGCAGACGCTGCACCGATTCGCCTGTCAATCTCCTGTTCCATTCTTCCCTCACTAATGAACAAGACCCCAAGATATTTGAACTCCTGCACTTGGGGCAGGATCTCATCCCCGACCTGGAGAGGGCACTCCACCCTTTTCCGACTGTTATTAGACTTCCTCCCAATCACCCTCTTCCAGGTCTCACTGTCATTGCCCACGTAAGCATTGAAGTCCCCCAGCAGAACGATGGAGTCCCCAGCAGGAGTGCTCTCCAGCACCCCCCCTAAGGACTCCAAGAAGGCTGGGTACTCTGAACTGCTGTTTGGTGCATAGGCACAAATAAAAGTCAGGACCCGTCCCCCCCACCCGAAGGCGGAAGGAGGCTACCCTCTCGTCCACCGGGGTGAACCCCAATGTACAGGCGCTGAGCCGAGGGCAATAAGTATACCAGCACCTGCTCGGCGCCTCTCGCCATGGGCAACTCCAGAGTGGAAAAGTGTCCAACCCCTCTCTAGAGGACTGATACCAGAGCCCAAGCCGTGTGTGGAGGCGAGCCTTACTATCTAGTCTGAACTTCTCAACCTCACACACCAGCTTGGGCTCCTTCCCTGCCAGAGATGTGACATTCCACATCCCTAGAGCCAGTTTCTGTAGCCAGGGATCGGATCACCAAGGTCCCCGCCTTCGGCCACCGCTCAGCTCACACTGCACCCGACCCCTATGGCCCCTCTCAGAGGTGGTGAGCCCATGGGAAGGGTGACCCACATAACCCTTTCGGGCTGTGCCCCATGGGTGCAGGCCCAGCCATCAGGCCCTCGCCTTCGAGCCCCACCTCCAGGCCTGGCTCCAGAGGGGGGGCCCGGTGACCTGCGTCTAGGGTTATAGCCATGGTGCATATGAACTTTTGCGCTGTTAACGCTTTTGAGCCAGCTTCCAGAAGAATGGAAAAGTAGTACCTTGTTTTCTGAGTCAGTTTTACAAACTTTCAAACAAGCCGCGTCTTCCCCTGCAAAAATTGTTTATATTATTTCTGGGGACGGTCATACAAGATAATGCTGGGACGGAATTAAAAAGGTTCCAAATCTTGTTTGGTAGCAGCAGCAATAAAGCAAATCCCAGAAGGGGGGGGAAAAAACAAAAAGCAAACATTTATTTGATTTAAATAATGTCAGTCATTTACTTTCTCTAAAATCAAAGGAGAGAAAATGGATTTGAAATTGGACTTTTGTGGGAAGAAATGTTGATTTAATTTTAATAGACCATATGGCCCAACCCTACATGTGTGTGTGTGTGTGTGTGTGTGTGTGTGTGTGTGTGTGTGTATAAAGTAAATGCTCTTGTGTTTTTCCAGACAGCTCTATGATGTCTGTGGTGACTCGTGACATGGGAGGGGAGTGGTCTAGCTTGCAGAAGCCTGCCAACAGTGAGTGTGACTCGACAGCCAAGGACCCGGAACAGGTGAACACAGAATTTTAGCAAATGCCAATAAACACAGACTTTTTACTGCACTCATATAGTCCCCTCCAAAAATATTCGCACAGCAAGGTCAATTCCTTTGTCTTGTTGTATTCTGAAGACATTTGGGTTTTAGATGAAAAGTTGAATACTGGGGCAAAAAAGTATTTAGTCAGCCACCAATTGTGTAAGTTCTCCCACTTAAATTTTCATCATAGGTATACCTCACCTATGAGAGATAAAATGAGAAAAAAACAAATCCAGAAAATCACTGATTTGTAAAGAATTTATTGGCAAATTATGGTGGAAAATATGTATTTGGTCAATAACAAAAGTTCATCTCAAGACCTTATATACCCTTTTGCTGGCAATGACACAGGTCAAACATTTTCTGTAAGTCTTCACAAGGTTTTCACACACTGTTGCTGGTATTTTGGCCCATTCCTCCATGCAGATCTCCTCGAGAGCAGTGATGTTTTGGGGCTGTCGCTGGGCAACACAGACTTTCAACTCCCTCCAAAGATTTTCTATGAGGTTGAGATCTGGAGACTGGCTAGGCCACTCCAGGACCTTGAAATGCTTCTTACGAAGCCACTCCTTCATTGCCCGGGCGGTATGTTTGGGATCATCGCCATGCTAAAAAACCCAGCCATGTTTCATCTTCAATGCCCTCGCTGATAGAAGGAGGTTTTCACTCAAAATTTCACGATACATGGCCCCATTCATTCTTTCCTTTACATGGATCAGTCGAAATAGCCCTAAAGCATGATGTTTTCACCCCCATGCTTTACAGTAGGTATGGTGTTCTTTGGATGCAACTAAGCATTCTTTCTCTTACAAAAAGTTCTATTTTGGTTTCATCTGACTATATGACATTGTCCCAATCCTCTTCTGGATCATCCAAATGCGCTCTAGCAAACTTCAAACGGCCCTGGACATGTACTGGCTTAAGCAGGGCGACACGTCTCGCACTGCAGGATTTGTGTCCCTGGCGTCGTAGTGTGTTACTGATGGTAGCCTTTGTTACTTTAGTCCCAGCTCTCTGCAGGTCATTCACTCGGTTCCCCCATGTGATTCTGGGATTTTTGCTCACCATTTTTGTGATCAATTTGACCCCACGGTGAGATCTTACGTGGTGCCCCAGATCAAGGGAGATTATCAGTGGTCTTGTAGGCCTTCCATTTTCTAATAATTGCTCCCACAGTGGATTTCTTCACACCAAGCTGCTTATCTTTTGCAGATTCAGTCTTCCCAGCCTGGTGCAGGTCTATAATTTTGTTTCTGGTGTCCTTTGACAGCTCTTTGGTCTGATTTTTGCGATTGAAAAAAAGGCATTCCAAAGTCAATTCATTATGTACCAATTGCCCAAAAATGTTAATGGAATATTAATGGGAATGACGGCCAGTTTCATTTTCTTGAGCAACATTAAAAAATACATAAAATCAACTCATTAGTGAAGTACGGATCATTGAGACCCCATACCTCCTTTTAAGAGCTAGGTTACGGAACTTAACTCTCCAAGGTACCACTGTACAAGCAAAGTTTTAATAAATAAAATAAATAAATCTCAATGTTCAATTTATTATATTTAATATTTTGTAAAATTGCACATTTTCTTCATTTTATTTATAATAAATCAACAAAGCAATTGAGATGAATTAAAATCTTTAAAAAAAAATAAAATGTAAAATTGTTTTACCCTAAATATCAGATAAATATAACCCAAGTGTACTTAAAATGCTGGTTTTCAATGGTGCTTTCATTTATTAAGGAAAAAAACTATTCAAAGTTACGTGGCCCTGTGTGAAAAATTAATGATCCCCTAAACCTAATAACTGGTTGGGCTATACCCTCAGCAGCAACAAATGAAATTAAGTGTTTTTTACAACTGGCAATGATAGCGCAAGATGAGGAGAAGAGCTGTGGCTTTTTGTACTTTTGGGTAGGGAACAAAAGACCAACATGGGAGACCATGTTGGTCTTAGACCACCACACCTACTATTGTATTTCCCCTTAAGTATATCCATCCATCCATCCATTTTCTGAGCCGCTTATCCTCACAAGGGTCATGGGCATGCTGGAGCCTATCCCAGCTATCATCGGGCAAACAATTCAGTAGCTGGAAATCAATTCAGTAACTTCATCCATTTTCTGAGCCGCTTCTCCTCAATAGGGTCACCCAGCTATCATTGGGCAGAAGGCAGGGTACACCCTGAACTGGTTACCAGCCAATCGCAAGGCACAAACAAACAACCATTTGCACTCACATTCACACCTACGGGCAATTTGGAGTTGTCAATTAACGTAGCATGCATGTTTTTGGGATGTGGGAGAAAACCGGAGTGCCCGGAGAAAACCCACACAGGCACGGGGAGAACATGCAAACTCCACACAAGTGGGGCCGGGGATTGAACCCCGGACCTCAGAACTGTGAGGCAGACGCTCAAACCAGTCTTTCACCGTGCCGCTCCCTTAAGTTTATCTGTGGGCTAAAACCCTGTACATCTAAAATAAAAATAATTCCCAGTTTTTGCATTGTCTCACACATAATGGTTAACATATGCAATGATTGTTTCACTCTTTGTTTGATGGAGCAGGTACAGTTAATGTCAATTATATAACCTTTCGTATCCTCTGAGATAATGACATTTTCACGATATACACTTAGAACATTCTCATGCAGGCTTTGTTGTATGTTTGAAAGCAGGAATTTAACACACTAAATATGCAGTCATTGGAATTCAGCTTGCAGTGACTCTTAAGCACCAGCGGGCATCGTTCATGCACCACTAATGATCCCAGAGAGTCCGGTAGTAGAGGTCAGATTGGACGTGAAGAATGTCAACAAAGATCCTCTGCTAACTCCTCTGGCGGGTTCATAGGGAAGTTGGTTAACCAATAGATCCATTGTCGCCAATTATTCCGAACTGTCAGATCTGGTCATGAGGCCCCCCTGCCACCAGATTTCCGGTCATTTGGCTGTCCACACTGAAAGATCTGTATCGCGAAGCCCCGTGAGGCCAGTGAGGGAATCTTTATCTGGTTTTATGGGTCCACTTGAGTTAAAACAGATGTCCGGTGGTTTGCAGGCCTGGCCTACTGGCTGAGGTTTTAGGGGTAGGAATGCAAAGGTAATCAGTTCTTGGTGTTCCGTCTGTTCAATATCAATCTGGAAGGTAGTATCGTTACAATGTCAATAGAAAACAAGCCTAAAATTATTTCTATGGGGAGAATTTTGGGGAATCTTTTTTTTACGTCCAGAACTATGGAATAAGTGCCAATTTTCACAGCGTTAGAGAGGTCCCTGAATTTCAGCAGTTGCAGTGGACTTTGGAGGTACTACTGCATGTGTACTAAATGCTACTTTCTCTGTTTGAATGAACAGTGCAGTCTCCACATCCATGCGTCATACAGTACTGCAATGAGGCTCAACGTCCCCATGCTGCCCCTAAGTGAACCAAACGCTGTTGGCATAATATTAGCTCATGGTAATCACGTTTTCAAACAATTTTCCAGTATGCAGTTTTATTTTGTGGTACCTGTTACTTAAATTGAAATTTTTTGCACGATCTTGTCAGGGAGTGTCGGCGACAGCATCTCTGTGATGACCCCTGACGTGTACGTGTCTGACGATGGAGGGTACACGTGGACAAAGGCTCTGGATGGGCCACATCATTACGCCATTCTGGACTCTGGCGGGCTGCTGGTGGCTGTGGAGCACAGCCCCAATGAACCGATCGACAAGATCAAGTAGGTGTAACAGTCTCATGCTGTACATGCGCCACCTTGTCCTACTTGGCCAATGAACTTTTGTTGCCATTACAACTGGGGGCAGAGCTACAATGTTGTGATTAGGCGAGGTGTTTCATGTTCTCAAGCAGCCCAGAGTGAGTAGAAAAGTGGGCATAAAAAGAAAGCAGGTCAGGGCACCACATCATCACCAAGCTGCCCACTGAACGCTTGCCATTTAGTGTAGCAGACCTGTGCATGTGGCACATGCAGAGGAAACATCAAACAAACACAAATACTGCCCCGCCCCCATGTTGACAATTTCGGATAATTACTCTCACTGCTCTAGTGAGAGTTGGAGGTCACGGCTTGATGAAGCGAACAGAACCACATCATCTGCAAAAAGCAGAGATGCCATACTGAGGCCACCAAACCGGACCCCCTCTACGCCTCGACTGCACCTATAAATTCTGTCCATAAAAGTTATGAGCAGAATCTGTGACAAAGGGCAGCCTTGGCAGAGTCCAACCCTCACCGGAAACAATTCCGAATTATTGCCGGATATGCGGACCAAACTCTGACTCCGGTCGTACAGGGACCGAACAGCCCGTATCTGGTACCCCATGCTCCCGAAGCACCCCTCACAGGACACCCCGAGGGAGACTGTCGAACGCCTTCTCCAAGTCCACAAAACACATGTAGACTGGTTGGGCGAACTCCCATGCACCCTCGAAGACCCTGCTAAGAGTGTAGAGCATGTCCACTGTTCCACGGCCAGGACGAAAACCACACTGCTCCTCCTGTATCAGAGATTCAACTTCCCGACGGACCCTCCTCTCCAGCACCCCTGAATAGACCTTACCAGGGAGGCAGAGGAGTGTGATCCCCCTGTAGTTGGAACACACCCTCCGGTCCCTCTTCTTAAAAAGGGGGACCACCACCCCAGTCTGCCAATCCAGGGGCACTGTCCCCGATGTCCACGTGATGTTGCAGAGGTGTGTCAACCAGGACAGCCCTACAACAACCAGAGCCTTGAGGAACTCATCGAATCTCATCCACCCTTGGGGCCCTGCCACCGAGAAGCTTTTTAACTACCTCGGTGACCTCAACCCCAGAGATAGGAGAGCCCGCCTCAGAGAATCCAGCCTCTGCTCCCTCATGGGAAGGCATGTCGGTGGAATTGAGGTCTTCGAAGTATTCTCCCCACCGGCTCACAACGTCCTGAGTCGAGGTCAGCAGCGCCCCATCCCCACTATACACAGTGTTGATGGTGCACTGCTTCTCCCTCCTGAGACGCCGGATGGTGGCCCAGAATGTCCTCGAAGCCATCCGGAAGTCTTTCTCCATCGCTTCACCGAACTCCTCCCATGCCAGAGTTTTTGCTTCAGCGACCACCAAAGCTGCATTCCGCTTGGCCAGCCGGTACCCATCAGCTGCCTCAGGAGTCCCACAGGCCAAAAAGGCCCGATTGGACTCCTTCTTCAGCTTGACGGCATCCCTCACTGTTGGTGTCCACCAACAGGTTTGGGGATTGCCGCCACGACAGGCACCAACCACCTTACGGCCACAGCTCCGGTCGGCCGCCTCACCAATGGAGGCGCGAAACATGGTCCACTCGGACTCTATGTCCCCCGCCTCCCCCGGAACATGAGCAAAGTTCTGTTGGAGGTGGGAGTTGAATCTACTTCTGACAGGGGATTCTGCCAGACGTTCCCAGCAGACCCTCACAATACGTTTGGGTCTGCCACGTCTGAACGGCATCTTCCCCCACCATCGGTGCCAACTCACCACCAGGTGGTGATCAGTTGCAGGCTCCACCCCTCTCTTCACCCGAGTGTCCAAGACATGCGGCCGGGAGTCCGATGACATGACCACAAAGTCGATCATCGAACTGCGACCTAGGGTGTCCTGGTCCCAAGTGCACGTGTGGACACCCTTACGCTTGAACACGGTGTTCGTGATGGACAAGCCATGATGAGCACAGAAGTCCAATAACAGAACACCGCTCGGGTTCTGATCGGGGGGGCCGTTCCTCCCAATCACGCCTTTCCAGGTCTCACTGTCATTGCCCATGTGAGCATTGAAGTCCCCCAGCAGAACGATGGATGGAGTCCCCAGCCGGAACTCCAAAAAGGGTGGGTTGCTGTTTGGTGCATAGGCACAAACAACAGTCAGGACCCGTCTTCCCACCCAAAGGTGGAGGGACGCTAGCTACCCTCTCGTCCACCGGGGTGAACCCCAACATACAGGCGCCGAGCCGGGGAACAATAAGTATATCCCCACGTGCTCGGTGCCTCTCACCGTGGGCAACTCCAGAGTGGAAGAGAGTCCAACCCCTCTCTAGAGGACTGCTACCAGAGCCCAAGCTGTGCGTGGAGGCGAGTCCAACTATATCTAGTCGGAACTTCTCGACCTCACACACCAGCTCGGGCTCCTTCCCTGCCAGAGAGGTGACATTCCACGTCCCTAGGGCCAGCTTCTGTAGGGATCGCCAGGTGGCGATACAATCATGTATCGTGATAGTTTTGCGGAAAATGTATCATCTTAAAATTTTTTATTGCAACAGGCTTACATTATGGCACAGTTTAAACATTTAATTTAATTAATTTGTTGCCTGCCTCTCAAGAGAAGCCTGCGTGCAACTTTGAGGATGCCTATTGACAGGTGTAATTGGGGGGCAAGGTGCCTCCACAAGGGAAAACATTTCTCACTCTGTTTCACTTTTTTTATGCTGGCTTTTTTTTTCCAGACTGAGCTGTTTGAGAACATAAAATCATTAATTTAGTCTGATGTAACCAGGGATCTTGTTTGATGTGCTCCCTGATTCTGACACTAACAAAAACTAGCACGAGGCATGAAGTGATTTCAATCTGCGTCTGTAGACGCATGGCATAAAACCTGCCCTGTGTGTGTGTGTGTGTGTGTGTGTGTGTGTGTGTGTGTGTGTGTGTGTGTGTGTGGGTGTAGCGCTTCCAGACGCACAGAATGAAAGGAGTAATACACTAAAGTCCTGTCTGGGTGCTAGCCAATCAGAGGCAGAGTAGGGTGGGTTATCGTTTGATAAATACAATGGACATGGGAGTTTTTTTTCTGGACAAATTTTCATTGTTGCGATAACACCCGCCGCGCCGTTCACAACACAGCAAGCCGCTGGCAGAAAGGTGTTTGCCCCGTAGATGCACACGACTGGGACAAAGGGAACGTAAACTGTTTATACATGTGCTACCCTGCGCAAGGGCTGGAGCTAACAAGCTCGCTCGCCTTTGCAGAAAAACAGCCCCAAGCCTGTCGCCTTGACATCTGTGGTTATGAAGTCCTTTGAACGTCTCGTGCTGGACCACCTCAAGAGCGTCACAGGTCCCCTGCTGAGCCCCCTGCAGTTTGCCTACCGAGCAAACAGGTCTGCGGATGATGCAGTCAACATGGGACTGCACTTCATCCTAGAACACCTCGACAGTGCATGGACCTACGCGAGGATCCTGTCCATGGACTTCAGCTCAGCGTTCAACACCATCATCCCTGAACTCCTTTCATCCAAGCTTCTCCAGCTCAACGTCTCACCTGCCATCTGCCAGTGGATTTACAGCTTCCTGACGGGCAGGTGAGGCTGGGAGAGACCACCTCATCCACACGTAGCATCAGCACTGTCGCGCCCTAAGGTTGTGTCCTCTCTCCGCTGCTCTTCTCTCTCTACATGAACGACTGCACCTCAGCACACCCGGCTGTCAAACTCCTGAAGTTTGCAGATGACACCACTGTCATCGGCCTCATCAAGACTCTGTGATGAGTCAGCATATTGACAGGAAGTGGAGCTGTGGGGCGGCTGACACAACCTCGAGCTGAACACGCTCAAGACTAGAGATGATCGTGGACTTCAGGAGGCATCCTTCGCCACAGTTGCCCCTCACGTTGTCCAGCTGCCTAGTGTCAACCGTGGAGACCTTCAAATTCCTGGGAATTACAGTCTCTCAGGACCTGAAGTGGGCGACCAACATCAACTCCATCCTCAAAAAGGCCCAGCAGAGGATGTACTTCCTGCGGCTTCTGAGAAAGCACGGCCTGCCACGGCAGCTGCTGAGGCAGTTCTACACAACGGTCATCGAATCAGACCGGTGTTCTGCCATCACAGTCTGGTTTGGTGCTGCCATCACAGTCTGGTTTGGTGCTGCTACAAAAAAGGACAAACTCCGACTGCAACGGACAATCAAAGCTGCTGAAAGAATTGTCGGTACCCCCCTACCCACCCTTGAGGACTTGCACGCTGCCAGAACTCCGATCGAGTGTATACTTGATCGGAATAGAGCATGTCACATGTAGTTGACCACAGATCTCCAGTCGGAATGATTTCAATCAGAATGACAAACGTTCCCATGTAAACCCGGCTAATGTACTCTTTATCCGCTGAACTCCTGGCTGAATAACGTGTGCCACTGAAGTTATGCTTAAAGGTGCCATAATTTACCAAATCAACTTTTTCTAGTATTTGGGATGTAATATTGGCTCTATGGTGCCTCAGTACACATGTGAAATATGAATTAAAAATCTCCACGCATTCCTGAGTTTCAGATGTTTTTCTGCCAAGAGGCCTGAAATCAGGTAATTCGAATTTCTCGAGCTTATCTACATCACTAGCGAAGATCTCCGCCTACCTTTCCGCTCCCGAACCAGTGCTGTCAACATAACAAACGTGCTCTCACAAGGGGGTCTTCTACGCGGAGGTAACCTATCAGAGGAAATGGGGCAGTCTTAGCATATAGTGTATAGATACACAATTGGGTCAAACAGAAGTAGCTGTCAGAGGGGCCTTTACTGGACACTAATATGAGAAAACCAAGGTGTTTTAAAAAAAAAATAATGAAATTGACACTTTTATACTAATTCCATGTTAGAGCGTCACTCTATAGAGGTCTAAATAGCCAAAATATGGGACCTTAATGAACATTTCGTTCCCGTGTTTATTAACTGGGGACTAAAACACACAAGAACTCGAGAGAGGCGCTGACATTTTAAATAACTTTGCCACTGTGGAGCGACCTGTTGAGCTCCTTAGCTCGCGGCCTAGCAAACATAATAAATAGTTAACTTTCCCGTCTGTGTTAATTGGGGACTAACATACGGCCTCACTGAGGTGGAGTGAGCTGTTTAGCTCCTTATAGCTCCTTAACTCACTAGCGCAGCGAACACAAAGTTAACTTTCCCTTAAGTGTCTGTTGTGTGAATCTACGCACTGCACATTGATAAGATTGTGGCGTATTGGATGGAGCCAACACCGGTAAGTGTGTACCAGTCCGCCGGCGTTCCATGAACCCACTACTAGCAAATGACACAGCCGTCCAACTCTGTTGGATCGCTGTGCGATCCGAGTACCGGCTCACCACAACAATGACAATTGTATCGACTCCAGCAGACACATCACCAAACGTAGGCCCCCACGTCGACAAGTTGGGATTTGTGTAATCACAAAATAACACTCGATGCTGATCTGTGTTAACGCTGCAGCTGTGCTTACCTTTTAGTTTTGTTATGATGGTGCTTCCTTGTAGTCCTTAAAAGTGGCAGATGTTAGCCCAGTCCAGCTGCTAAGTCATGGGTGGAGAAAAACCTGTGTGGGGGCAAGATTAAATAAATGTGTCGCACTGTGACAATGTTGTCATTGGTCAATACTGAGAAGGGCTCACTGTAGGGCTGTCACTATCGAATATTTTTAGAATGTATTATTCTATCGATCATTCCATCGATTAATCGGATAAAAATGTATTATGCATTAGTTTATTGCAAAATATATTTTTTCCCGATAACTGTTTATAAACCAATTAGTGTTTATTTGCTATTGTTTAATCATTAAACAAAACCAAATAAACAACAATGAAGCAATGTCACAAGAGAGTGAGTGATGTATTTGCCAACTTTTATGAAACTGAGAGCTACTTCTTTGGTACTGATTAATGCAAAGGGTGACTAGTTTGATATACATTTCTGAGGCTGCTTCAGGTTCAACTACATGTCAATGACAGGTTACGTTCATGATTAGTTTCGCAATATATTATTTTTTTCTATAAATTGATCACGATTCAGTAACTGGTTTGGTCCGTAACATCAGAAAATCGGTAAAAATGTTGATCGTTGTTTTGCAAAGTAAATGCAGATGTTTGCAAATGTCTTATTTTGATTAAACACAAAAGACAATCATTCTGCTTTCATGGAAGACTAGTGAAATCAGAATATTTACTGTTGAGAGGCTGAACTCAAAGGATTTATACAATTTTATGTTACAAACTGCTCTAAATGATTATCAATATACAGTAGTTGTTGATTAATTTGATCATTTAGTTCTCAATCAATCAATTCATTATGACAACTATAGCTCATTCAGACCCATTTTGGGAAGTGCGCAGCTCACAAAAGATGGGCTTGCTTGTGTTTTCTGAATTTGTCCTCACGGATGCCCTGACAGGTTCTCGACTGATGAAGGGCAGTGCTGGCACATGTACACGTTCACTGAGGAGCCCATCTTCTTCACGGGCCTGGCTTCAGAACCGGGCGCCCGCTCCATGAATGTCAGCATCTGGGGCTACAAAAACAACATCCTCAGCCAGCACTGGATATCCACCACCATTGACTTCCGGGATCTCCTCACCAGAAACTGTGAGTGGGGACAATATAGAGCAGAGGTCCTGCAGGCCACATATGGCTGGGGGTGTGGGGGGCTCTCTTTATGTGGCTCACCCAACATTTACATTATCAAAAGTCCGCTAGAATAGCTGTTTTTTTCCCCTGAAATTGGGTAATAAAATGTTTTTATTCATTTCATGAAATAATTATTGCAAATGTTAAAATTGATTTTAAAAAATCTGTTACTAAAATTAACAATGTTACATAGTATGAAATGGTTAATTTATTGATATTTAAAAATGTTTTATACACAAACTCGTCTGGGCGGTCTGGCAAAAAAACATTTTTTTTCACATCATCCAATCATGAACATTATCATGATATATATTTTTTTACTTTATTTAAAAAGCCATTTTGAAAGCATATGTATTGAAAACTAAAGAAGCTAGAGAGTAATTCATTTTATTAACCCCTTTTGTTAACAACACTCTTCATAGTCAATATTTAAAACAGTAACCCCAACAGCATTCTAAGCAAATAAGGAAAATTAAATAAAACAAATACTCTATAGAAAAACATGACAATAATTTTCAGTCGAGTGCAACGAATGCAGAAAAATATAAACACAACAGTGCATTAGTTTGAAGTCCTGAGTATTTTTGGAAGTAAAAGATATAAAATAAACTGCCCCCTTGGGGTAATGAAGACACCTTGGATTGTAAACATAATTTTCCCATTTTGATGCTATATACTGTTAACATTATTGCTACTTTCAAGTGCGCATCATCTTTTATCACAATACAGATTAACTACAGGTAGTTTTACCATTTTAAAAACCACCTAAATAATGATGACATGATTGATAAATGCTTTGTTCTGGTGGCCTCACTGCTATAGTGAATAACGGCTAATATCACGTGTGCTGTGCTGTGAGTAACAGCTGTACGGAAGCCGCTCGCATTTTTATGCTTTCCACATTATCGCTTTGGTGGTACTTTGAAGGAATAAACACGTTTGTTATGTTGCCCGTTCACCTGACATTCAGTGCCATGAAAAAGTGTTGGCCACATTCTCAAATTCTTATATTTCTGTATAGTTTCTTACACTTACATTTTTAAGATTGTCATCCATTTTCTACCGCTTATCCAAGGTCGGGTCGCGGGAGCAGTAGCAGCAGTAGTTTCACCTGTGAAAACTGCATTTGCTGTTAAGCAAACATGAAGATCAGAGCGCTGTCTATGGGAGAAAAGCAAACCATTTTGAAGCTGAGAGAAGAGGGAAAATAAAGAGCTATTACACAAACATTGGGCAATACAGCAATTTGGAATGTCCTGAAAAAGACTACTGGTCTACTGAGCAACAGACATTGAACAGGTCAGCCAAGGGTATCAACAACAGTTGATGACAGAAACATTGAGAGCTGTGAAGAAACCCCCAAAGACAACAGTCAGTGACATCACTGCCAACCTCCACAGGGCAGGGGTGAAGGTATCACTATCCACTGTTCGAAGAAGACTTCGAGAGAAGAAATATACAGGCCAATACCACAAGATGCAAACCACTCATCAGCAAAAAGGCCAGATTGTATTTTGCACAGAAGTACAGAGATGAGCCACAAAAGTTTTGGAACAAAGTTTTATGGACTAATGAGACCAAGATTAACCTCTACCAAAGTGACGGAAAGGCCAAAGTCTGGAGAAAGAAAGGCTCTCCTTACTCACTAGTCTTTATTGATTATGTAACTCATGATGGTAGCAGCAGAATGAATTCTGAAGTCGACAAAACCATTTTGTCTGGCCATTTACAGAAAAATGCATCCAAACTAATTAGGAGAAGCTTCATCATGCAACAAGACAATGACCCCAAAACATACTGCCAACACAACAAATGACTTCATCAGGAGGAAAAAGTGGAAGGTCTTAGACTGGCCAAGTCAATCACCGGACCTTAACCCAATAGAGCATGCATTTTACCTCCTGAAGAGGTGACTGAAGGGAGAAAACCCCAGATCAAACAAGAACTGAAAGAGGCTTCAGTAAAGGCCTGGAAACGCATTTCAAATGAAGAATGCAACAGTGTGGTGAAGTTAATGGGTCAAAGGCTTGTGCCACCAAATATTAACTCTTATTCATCCATCCATCCATTTTCTTTACCGATTGTCCTCACTCGGGTCACGGACTGCTGAAGCCTTTCCCAGCTATCTTCGGGTGGGAGGCGGGGTACACCCTGAACCAGTCGCGAGCCAATCGCAGGGCACATACAAATAAAACAACCATTCACACTCACATTCACACCTACGGGCAATTTAGAGTCTTAAATCAACCTACCATGCATGTTTTTGGGATGTGGGAGGAAACCAGAGTGCCCGGAGAAAACCCACCCAGGCACAGGGAGAACATGCAAACTCCACACACGCGGGGCCAGGATTTGAACCCCGGTCACCAGAACTGTGAGGCAGATGTGCTAACCAGTCACCCACCGTGCCGGCCAACTCTTATTCACTTTAACTTAATTTAATAATGTCCGTTCAATACTTCTGCTGACTTGAAAAGTGGGTGGCTTCAAACAAAAGGTGATTTGTCCTAAGTTGTTTAATATATCCATCCATCCATCTATTTTCTGTACAGCTTCTCCTCGCTATGGTCATGGGCATGCTGGAGCCTATCCCAGCTATCTTTTGGGGCGAGAGGCGGGGTACACCCTGAACTTGTTGTCAGCCAATCACAGGGCACATATAAAAAAACAACCATGCACACTCACATTCACACCTACGGACAATTTATAGAGTCTTCAATTAACCTACCATGCATGTTTTTGGGATGTGGAAGGAAACCGGAGTACCCGGAGAACAGGCACGAGGAGAACATACAAACTCCACACAGGCGAGGCCGGATTTGAACCCGGGTGTTTAATATATCTAGATATCAATACCATGAAGTAAAAGCTGGAATTCTGAAAGTCTCATTCATCTTTTGATCTGAAACCCAAATGTTTTCAGTATACAACGAAAACAAAGGAATAGACCTTGCCGTTCCAATACTTTTGGAGGGGACTGTCAAAACACCCTTGGTTTTATTCTCACACAAGTCTACTTCTTTAGCAACACGGTTTTTCTTTAACCATTAATCTTATCTTTTTTTTTTTAACGTTATTTAATAAGGAAAAAGACACCTGTATTGCAAAATAGGAATGTGAAACAGAGAGTAAAGAAATAAACAGATTTAATGAAGTGTAATTAGGCTGTAAGTCACATACGTCCACACAGTCATACACGTTGATGTCTTTTAGGGGCGTGGCCTTGCACATTAGGTGCTTCAGTCATGCAGTTAGTGCCTGCTCCTTGCATTTTTGTGTTTGACTGTTTGTCCTGTTCAATAAACAACTGAAAGATCATTGGCAAATACTTTTTACACTCGAGACAAATTTTGGCCACGCCAAAAAAATCAGCCAAGCGACGGCTCATAACTCTAAGGACTATAAATTGGGAAACTTGTAAGTCAAGGTACTACTGTACTTTGACAAACTCATAGTAGGGAATTTGCCTTAGCAGGTCATCTAATGTAGGTGGAGCACGGCGTCCAAGTTTGATGATCATTTGGAGGCTTGGCCATGAAAACGGGAAGTGTGGGTGGCCCTATGCCACTTTTTGTGTTTGGCAAATTCTAAGGAAACTTGACTTTCTGTAGGCACGGATGACGATTATGTGAATTGGTTGGCACACTCTGATGACATCAGCAACCCCAACGACGGCTGCACCCTGGGCTACAAGGAAACGTTCCAGCGTCTCCGCAAGGATTCCGTTTGCTGGAACGGACGAGATTACTTGGTCAGCACGCAGCCTACGCCTTGCCCGTGCACTTTGGACGACTTCCTTTGGTAAGACGGAAGAGTCACTATAAGTTACATTTGGAGTTCGTTCATTCTCAAGCTTAGATAAACATTTGCTGATGAAATATTGATCAACATTTTATTACACAGGTATGAAAATAGTCATGGAGTGGGAATAAATGGTATGAAGGCAAGGCAACTGAACGGTTCTTGTTTGTTGAAGACGTTTCACCCTTAATCCAAAAGGCTTCTTCAGTTCTAAATTTGAATTGTGGCGCCTCCCTGCCTTGTTGGGTGTGTTCACTGAGTGTGGGTTTTATTCACGCTGTTTTGGGAGGTGGGGGGGAGGGGTATTTTTTCCGCCTTTTTTTCATGCCAATTATGATAGGCGTCAAGTATTTGCAGATTTTTGCTATTCAAGGTCGGGCCAGGTCCCCATCGCCTGCGAATAGTTTGGGTCCACTGTAGACCGACCGATACTTCAACATTAAGAACTAGACTGAATAGTTTGGGTCCATTGGAGACTGCTACTAGAACATTAAGAACTAGACTGTGCTACCAGAACACTAAGAACTAGACCCACGGATACTAGAACATTAAGAACTGGGCACTGACACGAGACATTTCAACAAAAACAAATTTCCGTCAATATGGGGTGCTGTGTGTACATTGAGGAAAAAAATGAACTTAAATGATTTTAACAAATGGCTCCAATATAACAGAGTGACAAATTTAAAGGGGTCTGAAAACCTTCCGTACCCACTGTATAGTTACTGTTATGAGATTTTGTCCTTCCAAGGATGCCGTAGGTCCTCTGACATAGTGTTGTTGTAAGGAGGAAGTATGTGACTAGCGACAGAGCTCATGTGTGTATGTGACAGCAGGGGAAGTTAAAAAGCATTATGCCAATGCTAACAGCCTCACTCATTTTCATGACTTACTGTCCGTGGTAACACAGACACGGCCAGATTGCAGTGAGAAGCCGACCGTACCATCGAAGCGCTTAATCTGGTGTTTTTATATGAGCAATTAGCACCGCTCATCCTCATGATATTGTTGCTTACTGCAATGGAGGCAAAGATTGGAGACTATGCAAGCGCAAAATGCTCGTCCCTTGGTGGCTTTTTTCCCCCCCTCACCACTCTTGTCCTTCTTCCGCGACGTGCACAGAGTCACAGTCGAGAACGGCACTATTGAAGGCACTGTTCTCTGCTGTGATGATGTGCACGCCATGGGGGCTTTTTTAAAATTCCCTCCCAACAATTTGACCCTCCCCGCTTTCTCGCCTGAGCGCCGCCGTAGGCACGCAGCTCGAAGAGGCGTGTCGTATCACCCCGTTGTTCATACCTATGGCCTCAGCTTGTACTTTGCTGGTGCGGCGCATGATGCGTTTTTATACTGGTGCAGATATGATGACACCATCAAGAAGTGTTACACGATAGGTCAGTAGAGTCCAAATCTATACCTTCGAGTGAGTGTACCGTTTATATCGCGCACCCCTACTAGACACTGAGACTAGAACACCAAGAACTCAACACTGATGCTACTATAGGACACCAAGAACGAGACTGGTTAACTAGTTTCATTTTTGACACATGTATCGGGGTACTTGGTGTAATTACCGGCATACCATGCAACCCTATGTTATAAATATGTTTGTATACTTTAAAATACTCTCTACAGTAATGCCATTTTTTCAAATGTGTTTTTGGAGATGCCGGAACAGATTAATGGCATTGCTATTCATTGCAATGAGATTTGAGATACAAGTGATTTGAATTACGACCTTGGTCACAGAACGAATTAAACTCACAAGTAACACTGTATTTACTCTAACCACTGGGAACCAGAAACACTTTTAAAAAACGAATAAATAGTCGCTTTGGTTATGAACAATTGAAAATGATCGTTATTTTTTTCGATGCCTCTTTTGTGAAGTATTTTTCTTGTTTGCGCAGTGACTTCGGATATTACCGCAAAGAGAATCGCTCAGAGTGTGACGAGGAGCCAGACCTGATAGGCAAAGTACTGGAGTTCTGTCTGCACGGCCGAGAGGAACAACTGCGGACCCACGGGTAAAAACCTCGCTAGTCCTCATTTCAGCCAGCATCAATAGCTTTGGGCTGGGCAGGGGCTGACTTAAAAAAACAAGAAAACTAAAAGTAATGATACAACTATTGAACTTTCTCTCCACAGCTACAGGAAAATCCCAGGTGATAAATGTGAGGGAGGTATGATTCCTGAACGCAAAGAGATTGACCTGAGTGAGAGGTGCGTAAGTGATCTGCTGGGCCCGGAGATTCAGGTCAGTACAGGTTCTGGCTTTGTTTTTTGTTTTTTTTCTTTTGGTCTCTTTTTGTTGTTGTTGTTACTTACTTGCTTGCTTTCGGTTAAGGCCATCAGTTGTCATGTTAGACCAATCTGCTCTGTTGGGAAGTTACAAATTACATGTGAAGAGATTACGGATGTAATTACAAAATGTACGTAATTGTAAACCATTACATTGCTGGGACAAAATGTGTAATTTAATTACAGTTGCTTTTGGAAAGTTCTGTGATTACAATTTTAGTTACCGTATTTTCACGACCATAAGGCGCACCGTATTAAAAGGTGCAGTCTCAGTTACGTGGTCTATTTCTGTATTTAACACATGCATAAGGTGTGCCGTATTATTGGGCGCAGGCATGGTAAAACATACGGTAGCATGCATGCACGCTAAAACAATGTTTTTAAAAAGGCAGCGGGAACAAAACTGAGTTCGGTTGTACTTGTAGTATTTAACAATGTACTCATGTTATTTTTTGATCAATCCGCATCCACAAATCCATCAAAGTCCTCATCTTCTATATCCGAAATGAACAGCTGGGCGAGTTCTCCATCAAACACGCCAGGTTCCCTCTCGTCATTGTCTGAGTCAGTCTCGTTGCCGTGCGGCTCCTCAGAAATGATGCCGGCTTTTACAAAAGCTCGAACAAAAGTGCAAGCAGACACGTTAGCCCAAGCATCCGCAATCCTTTCACAAATTGTGGCGTAACTCGCCCACCGCTGCCTCCTAGTCTTAGTAAAGCTGTGTTCGCCATGTGTCAGCCATGGCTCCCACGCCGCTCGCAACTTCACTTTGAACGCCCTGTTTACACGGATGTCCAGCGGTTCGTCAAGCCTTCTGGAATGACGGCAAGCTCCGAGTTATTGCACTCAGTCGATTGGTGACTGTAGAGACGCTTCTCCCGGCTGTTCTTTGCTCATTAATCCATTGCTCGAGTTGGTCTTCCAACTCGGGCCACCTCGCCTTGTTTCCGCGTTTTGGTTTTCTTTTTTTTCCTAATTCCAGGTCTTTTTGAAGCTCTCCACAGGTTCTCCTTGGCTTTTGGACAACTCTTCTGATTATTCTTTGCCATTCCTCTGTCAGAAATCTTTTGAGGAGCACCTGATCGAGCTAAATTTATGGTGGTATGATTGGCTTTCCGCTTAGGTATTATGGCCCCAACCGTGCTCACTGGACTATTCGGAAGGTTAGATATGCGCCTGTAACCAATGCCATCGTTATGTTTTGGAACAATTAATTTGCGATGGTCTTGAGACAGCGCTCTGTTCTTGACCATCATAAGATGTGTATTGACTCCCACCTTGGCTATGAGACCTTTTTGTAGGCCATCAATTAGGACTGAACCATCTGATATTCATTTGCACTGTCAAGGAGCTGGATTGCTGTTTCATTATTGATAGATTTTAGGTGTTGTCTTGGCTTTCCATGCCATTTTGCACCTCCCTTCATGTGCTCAATACTTTTTCCTGCCTCAGTTCACATTTTTATGCACAACGTATTTTTCGGAGTTTATTTTTACCACTTTCTTTTTATGTATGGATTACTTGGGTTGTTCCCAACATCTGGTGAAATTTTTAGGTTAATAGCACCTTTGGAAGTATATTTAGTGAGAAAAATGGTGAAGTGTTAAATACTTATTTCAGCCGCTGTATGTATTTACATTTGATCATGTTTTGTTATCACTTTATTATTTGTGTAATGAAAAAATATCAGTATGTGGTTAATTACAAAATAATGTATGTGTTGAATCCACTTTTTAGAGGAAACATCCAACAGTCCTGTTAATGCATTCATTCAAAATTAAGAAACTTAATCAAAATGCAATCAA
The DNA here is from genome assembly GCF_024500275.1 of Phycodurus eques. NCBI lineage: Eukaryota > Metazoa > Chordata > Actinopteri > Syngnathiformes > Syngnathidae > Phycodurus > Phycodurus eques. The sequence continues at coordinate 24,848,416 of NC_084525.1, forward strand.
ATATAATTAGTTACATCACTCTGACAAAGTAATTGAAAACGTTACGATTCTATTAAATTTTAAACGGGGTCAAGAACTACAATTCTAAAGTAATCTTCCCAACACTGCATCTGCTGTTTTTTTATTTTTATTTTTATATTTTTTTTACAGCTTGAAGGCCACTCCTCAAAATCTGCAGCCATTGTGATAACAATAGGCATCATGCTCCTGAGCATCGCAGCCGGAGTTGTCTTCATCAAGAAATACGTCTGCGGTGGCAGGTTCGAGTGCCTTTTTTACACCCAATTAGTCCCACTCTTATGGAAATGCGAGCTGTTGGTGTATGTGTATATGAAGCATATGATACATAGTGGGAATAAGTGTATAATATTTGCATAGAAAGAAATGTTACTTGGGAGACTTTTCTGCCCATTTTAGGCACTCTTGTTGCTGTCAGGCCTGTATATTTAATATAGCATGTATGGGGAGCTGTTTTCAAATTCAAAAATAAATAAAAGGTACATCGTATTTCATCAAAATAATTGAACAAAAGTAAAGCAAGCATAAATTTAATCCTGATTAAAAAGGGAATATTTTGTCTAGATTTTAAAAAGGCAGCACAGTGGACTACCAGTTCGGTTAGGAAGGCTGCCTCAGTTTGGATGGCGGAGGTTTGAATCTGGGCTTCTGCGCTTCCTGGGTGTGGAGTTCACCAGAACTGGCCCTGTGCTTCCATGGGTTTTTCCTACCACATTTCCAAAACAGGCTATCTTCATTGAAGATGGACAAATTGTCCACAGATGGGAATGCTTGTTTGTCTATATGAGTCAGGCCTAGCATTGACAAGTGACCAGTCCATTGTTTTATGAGCATGACATTTAGTAGCGACTAATCCATCATTCTATGTGTACTGATATTGCCTGTTGCCTGTATTGTTTATACTGCATGTGCTCTGACATTGAATGCCAACCAGTCCTAAATTTGTGCCTTGACACTGACGGCGACCAGTTTCTTTGTCTGTATGTAACGGACTGAGATTGTGTGGCTTGTGTTCCGTGCAGGTTCTTGGTCCACAGATACTCTGTGCTGCAGCAACACGCCAACGACAACGGGGTGGAGGGCGTGGACGACCCACTGGACGATCCGCTGGACAGTAACCATGGCGCCAATGGGAAGATTGACTTTCACGATGACTCTGACGAGGTAGGCTGAGGTTGGCGCAGCGTGGATGGCGACCATTTGCTTTGCGTCGATCAACATTTTGCCTGAATTATTACCACTGGGGAACAATTTTGGAACATTTTTGAAAATATTTTTATGCTGATTAAAACTAAAATTGACAGGCCAATTCAAAAATTGCACTGATTTTTTTTTTTCCGAGCACGTCAGGTTTTTTTCTCCACAGCTTACCCTCCAGATAAGCAAAATTCCACTGATTAGCTGTAGTAAGACTTGCCAGCTGATTACGATTGGACTCATCTACAGCTACGTGGCAACATGTTTGTGCAGTCACAATTGAGACAGTGTGGTGAGAGGTGTGTGCAGCTCCCAATAGGTCAGTAATCAATATCTGCAAACAGAAAGCTAGCATAGTAGGAATTAAGAGGATTTGTGCTGGCTTCTCTCTTGACCTTGTAATCATGGGCGTACCGTTGTAAATTCTGTTTCGTTTTATGCTGTTTTTTTAGTTTTCAAAGCTTGTAACTATTCCATCTTAGTGTTTTATTTACATAGGTATATATTTCCTTTGTTCCACTTTGTTCTCACTTTGTTCAAAAACGTGACGTGATGGAGAAAAACTGAGTCATTTTTTGATTCTGCACCCAAACATTTGTTAAAAACAGCTGTCAGGTGATTGCTGAAGGCAATTGATTGCACTGGATTGTATTTAAGGGTATCTGAGTCCAGGGGGAGGAATACAAATGCACACCACACTGTTCAGATTGTGAAGTGTAAAATTAAAAAAAATTTATATAATTTTCATTCCATCCATCCATTTTCTGAGCCTCTTCTCCTCACTAGGGTCGCGGGCGTGCTGGAGCCTATCCCAGCTATCATTGGAGTACACCCTGAACTGGTTGCCAGCCAGTCGCAGCATTTTCATTCCACTTAACAATTAATGTGATGCATTGTGTTGTTCTATCACATAAACTCTCAACAAAATCCATTCCGGTTAGTGATTGTAAGGTCACAAAATGTGGAAAATGTTCAAGGGGTAAGCATACTTTTGCAAGGCATGGTATATTCACCAGAATACACACAACTGCAAAAACTGTTGAGGTTTTAGTTATGTTGAAACCCCCAAAGTGGTGATTCATTCATCAAAAGAATAACAATAAATACAGCAATTCCGATCAGTTTGACCCAGAACATATCAGGAGGGGTGAAAGTGTGTAATGCACTATGATTGGCCAGTCAGTGCTATGGGGTGTGGCTTAGTTTACCCTGCTGTAGGACAGTTCCATCTGCATTGACTGGCCAGTAGACGATAGTCTGTGCATCAGCTGTCTGGGCCACTTGTTGGCCCTGCACACTGTTCTGCTGACCTTGTGGGAGAAAATACTTTTTTTTCTTTTTTTTTTTTTTTTTTTTCAATACAGTGGATTAGGTTTTAGGCACCACTGTGGACGAGCGGTTAGCACGTCTGCCTCACAGATCCATGGTTCGGATCTAGGCTCCTGTATGGAGTTCAAATTGTCTATCGGTGTGAATTATAAATGCTTGTTTGTCTAATGTGCTCTGTGCTGGCAACTACTCCATTGACTGTGTATATCGGGGTGGCCAAACTCCAGTGTATAATTGATGGAATTGTTTGAAATGAGAGCCTTTTAGGACATCTGAACAAAACACAAAATAAATATTCATATAGGTCATTTTCATATGATTTTAACAATTATGGTAGTCACAAAAAAATCTTAATTCAGCAGTTTTTTTATGACCCCTTGGTAAATGTCACCCATGTTGAAACAGCCACACTTTGTCCTGTTTTAGAAAAGTCGATGATGTAAGATTTTTGGCATTCATAGTAAAGGCAATCGTTGACACAGCAAATGGTGGCATTAAAAGTTTGAAAAATATTACTCAAGAATATTGTTGTTTTTTTCTTAGAAACAATTGTGATCTTTTGATGGCTAAAGACTGCCAATAATTACAATACTCCTATCAGTAACATTGATGGATGCAGGAGTCAGTTATTCACACACACACACACGAGCTATCTACACAGGCTCCACAACATGATAGAGGATTTATTTATTAATTTATTTTGGCGCATGTCTGTCTGCGACTTTGTTTATTTTAGTGATATCAGTTTGGTCATGACAATTGTGATGTGAAATTTTCAAATTATTTTCTGATTTTGTATTTCAGGACCTGTTGCAGTAGCAAGCGGAAGGAAGCCTATCAATGCCTGGCACACTCCTTCAATCACACTACTTCCTTATTTGGCTACTACTTTGATCTGGTGTCACTCTGCTGTCCTCTTCCCAAGTCCGATTGTAAACGCTCACAAGTGAAGAGAAATTGGTTTGGAAGCAAATGTGTAAGATTCACACTTGAAATAATAAGCACAACTCCATGCTTCAATTTGATAGCAATGAAATGTACTTACTTCATGCATGTAAAACACTTCCACGATGTAATATAGCTCCAGCTGCTGTCCTTGATAAATGAACGCAAAACTCTGTCTCAAGACAATTCATGTCAACCTAGTTGTGTTTCCAAGTTGGACTACAAACCCTAAAATTCTCCCATTGACATGACTTAACCAAGTTTATTTTCTATAGCGCTCGTCTTCATTAGGGTTGTGTTGGGCCTTCTTGACACTGTGCGATGCGGTCGAACCGGACCATCGCATAAAAATAAGAGTTGCCCAACTGACCCTGCCACATTGAGCGATTGGATATATGAATGCCCTGAACAGCGAGCCTGTATAAGCGTTTGATGCTTAACAAATACACAGTATATCATACTTAATCACATTTATTAAACCATATAGATTAATATTTAAGAAAGCAGCAGGTTGGTAAAAAGAGTGGACATGGGTGAGAATAAAACTGAGGGTGTAAATATTTTAAGTCTCGCTGGCTCCCCTTAGTTTGAACGAACCCCGCAAAGTACAGTGCCCCAGGAAGTATTCACACCCCTTCACGTTTTCCACATTTTGCTGTTACTTATTCTAAAGCTGATTTGAGTATAGTTTTCTTTTTTAAAATTACATAAAATATCCCATAATGACAAAGTCAAAACATATTTTTAGACATTTATGTAAATTTATAAAAAATATAAACATTCAAACATAATGGGTACATAAGTATTCACACCCTTTGCTATGACACTCAAACTTAAGCTCAGTTGCATCTGATTTCCACTGATCATCCTTCAGATGCTTTTACAACTTGAATGGAGTCCCCCTGTGTTTAATTCAGTTGATTGAACATAATTTGAAATGGCACAGACCTGTCTATATAAGGTCTCACAATTGGCAGTGCATATCAGAGCAGAAACCAAGCAATAAAACCTAAGGAATTGTCTGCAGACCTTGAGACCAGTGTGTCAAGGCACAAATCTGGGGAAGAATACAAAAGAATTTCTGCAGCATTGAAGGTCCCGAATAGCACTGTGGTCTCGATTATTCAGAAATGGAAGAAGTTTGGAACTACCAGGACCCTCCCTAGATCTGGCCAGCCGACAAAGCTGAGTAACCGGGGAAGAAGTGCCTTGGTCAGAGAGGTGAACAAGAAACCTATGGTCACTAAGCCGGAGCTCCGGTGTTCTCTTGGAACCATGCAGAAGGTCAACCATTGCTAACGCACTCCACTAGTCGGGCCTTTATGGTCGAGCGGCCAGGCGGAAGCCACTTGTCACTAAAAGGCACCTTAAGGATTCTCAGACCAGCAGAAACAAAATTCTCTGGTCTGATGAAACCAAAAGTAGAACTTTTTGTCCTGAATTGCAAGCATCATAGCTGGAGAAGAGGAGGCACTGCACATCACCTGGCTAACACCATCCCTACTGTGAAGCATGGTGGTGGCAGCATCATGCTGTGGGGCTGTTTTTCTGCTGCAGGAACTGGGCGACTAGTCCGCATAGAGGGTAAAATGACAGCTGCCAAATATAGAGAAATTCTTCGAGAACTTGCTCCAGAGTGCTCTGGAACTCTGACTAGGGCGTCGATTCACCTTCCAACACGACAATGACCCACAGCACACAGCCAACATCATAAAGGAGAAGCTTCAGGAGCAGCCTGTGAATGTCCTTGAGTGGCCCAGCCAGAGCGGACCTGAATCTAAATCGAACATCCCTGGAAAAACCTAAAAATGGCTGTCCACCGATGCTGCCCATCCAACCTGACTGACCTTGTGAAGATCTGCAAAGAAGAATGGGAGCAAATGTCCCAAAATAGGTGTGCAAAGCTCGTAGAGACATACCCAAGAATATTTGAGGCTGTGATTCCTGCCAAAGGTGCTTCAGCAAAATATTAAGCCAAGGGTGTGAATACTTGTGTACCTATTATGTTTACATTTTTTGTATAAATTTGCACAACTGTCTGAAAAGGTTTTTGCTTGGTCATTGTGGGATATTTTATGTTGATGTTTTTAAAAGAAAACTGCTCAAATCAGCTTTAGAGTAAGTGTAACAGCAAAATATGGAAAAGGTGAAGGGGTGTGAATACTTTCTGGTGGCATTGTACATACCGCAAGCGAACAGTTTTATCCTCATGCACATTAGAAATTAAAAATGTAGTTAAGTATTGTTGTAAAACACAATATTTGATATTTTGTATACTGTAATTATGTGGTTTAGGGGCAGTACGGCGGTCTCGCTTGGTTAAAACACGGAAAGGTATTTTTAGCCTCAGTGAAAGCTTATGTATCTTTTAATTGGTTGTAATCTGCGATAATGCGCGGCGGAGATTCAAATTTTGAATCGCAGAAAAACAATTGGCAGAATGATCAGCCATTCATGAAGACAGTTGCCAAACCACGCACACTGGGCGACAGTTCAGTCAGGCTCAACCGCGTCGCTCGGTGTGCTACAGCGATTAGGGTGACTTGTTGTCTGTTAACAGCTGACTTTGGCCAAGAGGCAGGGTACAACTTGGACTGGTAACATGTCAATCACAGGGCAAATATAGACAATGAACTGTTTAACCTTTGTGGTCCAGGAACCTTAGGTGTCCAGAATCCTTTGAGTTCCAAGAACCTTTGTGGTCCAGGAGCCTTACCTTAGATCGCCAAGAACCGTTTGGGGTCCGGGAGACTTTGAGATCCAGGAACCTTACCCTTAGATGTCCATGAAATCTTCAAGGTCCCAAACCTTTTGAGTCTATGAACCTTATACAGCCAAAAGTCTTTGGACTCCAGGACCCTTTAAGGTCCAGTAACCTTATACATTCAGGAGCCTTTGGGGTGTAGGAACCTTTGGTGTCCAGGAGCCTTTGGAGGCTAGGAACCTTACCTTAGATGTCCAGAACTCTTTGGGGTGCAGTAACCTTAGCCATCCAGCAGCCTTTGGGGTTCAGGAACCTTTAGGAGCTGTTTTAGATCAAGGACGCTAGGATCCCTTTTAGGTCCAGAAGCCAGGACCCTTTGATGCCCATGACTTTTTCAGCTTCTGGAATCTTAGATATCAACCAATGAACAACTTTTAGGGCGTTCTAACTTGAAGGCAGCACTGTAGTACAAAGCTAAAAGTTTAGTCGTCACAGGCCTGTTTGTTGTGATTTCAACAGCTTTGTACTCGAAACTTTAGGAAAAATTGCTATGCAGCTCATTAGGGGACATGACACCACTTGGTACATCAACCATGAATTTAGTGTAATTTGTCATGAGAAAACACAGGTGTACCGTAATTGAATGATGGAAATCAAGACAAGAAAGGTTGACACACAAATGTGTGTAAATAAGTTTGTTTTCCTTTTAACTTTGATGTACATTTATACTGCTAATTCAAATCTTGGTACTACTAACACAATTGGCTCGACTGTGAAGTATTTTCTTTTCACAATATTAAAATAGCCTCCAGGTGTCTTAACAAAAGCTCTCTGATAGTCTAACAAGAAGGATCAATAAGGGCGGGATTATGTAAATTAGTCTCAGTGACATCACAATCTGACAAATTTCAGAAGAGCTTACTCGCACACATTTGGAAATGGCTAACAAAAAATTTACTTTTGTTGTTTAACTTGACACCTGATGGCAGGCCAGGCACTCCAGACACCTAACTTTTGTATATACATTACAACATATTACATTGGTAAATTTTACGTAACGTCCCCTTGAAATGGTTTTTAATTCCCTGTTCTTGAGACATTTGCACTACTTTCATACCTTTTTTCTATTTGTTCTTGGCACGTTCAGAGTGCAGTAAACGTGGTGTGGGTCTTATTTGACAAATGGCTAGCCTAATAGCATAAGTGCCTTAATCCAGATGCCTCGATTCAACCTTTGTGGATTACCATCATATAGAGGACTTTTTATTTTTTTCAGAAAGCACGCCAAGTTAAAAATGACTTCGGCAATTATGCTATTAGGCTAAAGAAATAGGTGATATCACATTTTTCTTACCATCTAAAAAAAGTCCACAATTTAATAATGGTTAATTGTAAAAATGCAATATTTATATCTGCTGTTTGTATCATTTCAGGCAATTTTATCTTTGGGTTTGGCAATAAATTTCTATTGTTCCTCTACTTCTGACTCTTGGTTGATGTTTTCGTTACCCTCAAAACTACATTTTATTTATTTTTTAACCAATGTACAATGGGAGGAAAAAGTGTGTGAATCCTTTGGAATTTCTTAACTTTCTGCATAAATTGGTCATCAAATGTAGTCTGGCTCATCTAAATCACAAGAACAAACAGCCTGCTTAAACTCATACCAAACAATTACAGTGGCATGAAAAGTGTTTGCCCCCTTCCTGGTTTCTTATTTTTTTACATGTTTGTCACACTAAAATGTTTCCCATCATTACAAAAATTTAATATTAATCAAAGACAACTCAAGTAAAAACAATGCAGTTTGTTGTTTTTTATTGAGGGTGAGAAAAAGTGATTGCCCCCCGTTAAAACAACTGGTTTATTATACCAGAGTTCAATTTCTCTAGCCACACCCAGGCCTCATACTGCCACACCTGTTCTCAAACAAGAAATCACTTAAAATAGGACCTGCCTGACAAAGGGAAGTAGACCAAAAGATCCTCAAAGCTAAACATCATGCCGAGATCTGAAGAAATTCATTAACAAATGAGAAAAGTAATTGAGATCTATCAGTGTGGAAAAGTTCATAAAACTATTTCTAAAGCTTTGGGACTCCAGCGAACCACAGTGAGAGCCATTATCTACAAATGGCGAAGACATCGATTAGTGAACCTTCCCAGGAATGGCCGACCGACTAAAATTACCCTAAGAGTGCAGCGACAACTCATCCAAGAGGTCACAAAAGACCCCACAACAACATACAAAGAACTGCAGGACTCACTTGCCTCAGTTAAGATCGGTGTTCATGACTCCACCAGAAGAGACTGTGCAAAAATGGCCTGCATGGCAGACTTCCAAGACGAAAACCACTGCTGAGCAAAAAGAACCTTAAGGCTTGTGTCAATTTTGCCAGAAGACATCTTGACGATCTCCAAGACTTGGGAAAATATTCTGTGGTCTAACGAGACAAAAGTTTAACTTTTTGGAAGGTGTGTGTCCCATTACATCTGGCGTAAAAGTAACACCGCAATTCAGAAGAAGAACATTATACCAACAGTAAAATGTGGTGGTAGTGTGATGGTCTGGGGCTGCTGTGCTACTTCAGGACCTGGAAGTCTTGTTGTAATAAATGAATTCTGCTGTCTACCAAAAATCCTGAAGGAGAATGTCCGGCCATCTGAAATGAACTTGGTTCTGCAGCAGGACAATAATCCAAAACACACCAAGTCCACCTCTGAATGCCTGAAGAAAAACAAAATGAAGACTTTGGAGCGGCCTAGTCAGAGTTCTGACCTGAATCCTATTGAGAAGCTGTGGCATGAACTTAAAAAGGCAGTAAAAAGGCAGTTCATGCTCTGGCTGAATTATTATTCTTTATAAAACAGTTCAGCAAGCATTTCTGGTGTGAGCTCATGCCGCAGAATCTCAATTGGGTTGAGGTCAGTACTTTATATATAAACCGTAAAAAGCTGAAAAAAGTCTCTCTAAAAGTTTAAAAGACAACTGTTGTGTAATGATCCAAAATTCACCCAGATCATTGTTTGGGTGAGTTTATTGCTGCTAAAGAGTGTCAACCAGTTATTAAATACAAGGGTTCACTAAGTTTTTCCTCTCTCCTGTCAATGTTTACGTTATGCTCTACAAAAATATGAAAACACGTGTGGTAATTAAGCAGACCCATTTTGATTCTTGTGATTTAGATGAATATCAGTAAGCAGACTCATTTTGATTCTTGTGATTTAGATGAATATCAGACCACATTAATGACACAAATTATATAGAAATTCCCGAGAGTTCACATACGTTTTCATCCCACTGTATTTTTCTTCATGAAATAACAATAATGAAAAAAATGTATGGACTCAAATGTAAACACACTGGTAACGTGTCTTAAGTTAATAGTAATTTGGGGCACTTGTAAGTCAAGGTACAACTCAAGTACTGTATTTCACATGATCTTTATTAGCTTACATTGAAATCTGTTGCATCCAGTGTTTCTTGTGCTCATTATATTCTGTACAAAAAATGTCCATTTTCATCAAAGAAATCATTTCCAACTCGCAGCACGGGCACAGACTTAATGTCCTTAAACTCATCAAGCTCTTCCTCGGACAACACCTGTCCATCCCACGTCTCATCTTGCACCTCTGCTGGATCCGCGCCAGCTGAGCCATCCTGTGCCGGCCATATTGTGGTCGCTGCAGCATCTTTGTGCCATTTCTGTGTCGTCACCGGAATGGTAACGAGAACTGAAGCTTCATCCATACCTGCAGTCACGGGAACCAAAGCAGCTTCCGGTTTTCCAGGAGACGAGAGCTGGCGTACGGAGCGTCCCGCTTGCAGATCCGGTCGACTTTGCTCTATCCCGGTCGCACCCGCAGACAATGCTGCACGCTGGAGCCTGGACGTCACCTTGCAGTAGGGTTGCAAAGGGGTGGAAAATTTGCAGTAAATTTCCCTGGGAAGTTAAGCTGGGGAACAGGCCAAATATGAAAATTAAGAAATTGATCCCCCACCCCAATAAAATAATTTTTAAAAAAATTGCCCAAGTGACTGCTAGTAACTAGAAAAAAAATCAAGTTGGGGCACTTGGAAGCAGGGGTACACGAGTGGTGCGCAGGCGCACTGGATTCAAGTGTCACTGAACATTTGCGTACCAGAGAGGTGGATGGGGCTCAAGTAGTGTTGAATGGAATCACTTCATGAGCTGATTCGTTCTTTTCTCACGTCAGTTGAGCTCAACCGCGACCCTGTGCCACAGGAGAAACTCCCCAGCAAATGGCGACAGTCACTGGGCGGCGTCGGTAGCTGAGCGTGGAAGGAGTTTGTGTCGACGAGATGGCAGGCTTTGTGGCCATCTCTGTCTTGCTGCGCAGTGGCTACGAAAGTCAGCCAAAATGCACACATGGACAAAATTGTTGGTACCCCTCTGTTAATGAAAGAAAACCCCCACAGTGGTCACATAATTTTTCACGACCCCTTCGAAAAATTCATTGCTCACCCTTACTTGTAGTATGGGACCGCGCTATCAGCTTATTTGGCGCAGATGTCTAGGACAGTGGTCCCCTATCTTTTTTGCACCACCGACCAGTTGCACAGAACATGCACACGTGGACAAAATTGGTGGTGCCCCTCTGGGTTGATCACAGAAAGAACATGAATCTGACAAATATAGTCATAAAAATGTTATGAAAATTAGCCAGTGAAAATCAGACATTGCTTTTTAATTTAATAAATTTTTAATTGTGTCAACAGAATTATTTCCAAAAACAAACTAAAAAATGATGGATAATTTGTTGCACAACCTTTTGAGGCGATCACCGCAATCAAACGATTTTTGTAACTTTCAGTGAGACTTCTGCAACTTAGCAGGAATTTTGGCCCACTCTTAATGAGCAAACTGCTCCAGTTGTCTCAGGTTTGAAGGGTGCTTTCTCCAGATGGCATTTTTCAGTTCCTCAATACGATTTAGATCAGGGCTAATAGAAGACCACTTCAGAACAGTCCACTGTTTTGCTCTTAGCCATTCTTAGGTGTTTTTTGGCCACTATCTTGTTGCAAGACCCATGACCTGCAACAGACCAAGCTTTCTAACACTGGGCAGTACATTTCTCTCTAGAATACCTTTATAGCTTTGAGATTTCATTGTACCCTGCACAGATTCAAGGCACCATGTGCCAGATGCAGCAAAGCAGCCGCAGAACATAACAGCCTCTTGTATGTTTCACAGTAGGGATAGTGTTCTTTTTTTGGTATGCTTCATTTTTGCATCTGTGAACATAGAGATGATGTGCCTTGCCAAAATATTAGTTTTATCTCATCTGACCATAGGACATTCTGTGAGAAGCTTTGTGGCTTGTCAATATGCAGTTTGGAAAATTCCAGTCTCACTTTTTTATGATTTTCAACAGTGGTCTCCTTCTTCCTCTCCCATCAACTCCACTTTGGCTCAAACAGCGACAGATGATGCGAGCTGACCGTGTCAGTGTCACTGATGTACCTTGACATGGAGTTCAGCTTTAAATTTCTTTGAAGATTGTTCTGGGCTCTTGTTACCATTTGTATTATCCATCTCTTCAATTTGTCAGCAATTTTCCTATCGCGGCCACGTCCAGGGAGGTTGGCTACAGTCCCGTTGTTCTTAAATTTCTGAATATGTGCAACTGTAGTCACAGGAACATTAACTTGCTTGGAGATGGTCTTTTCTTTCTAATCTTCAGAGACAACTCTCTCCTTCGCTTCCGCTGGTATATGTTTATTGTAGTACACACCGTGTCACCAAACAGCACAGTGATTACTTGTCATTCTTTAAATAAGCCAATTGACTGATTACAACTTTGAAGACACCTGTGATGCTAGTCAGAGGACACACCTTGTTTGAACATGTCCCTATGGTCAAATCTTCATCATTTCTGTTCAAGCCTGTTTCATGATTTGCTTTTTTTTTTTTTTTAATTATGTTGAATCACCATTCAAAAGCAATGTCAGATTTTTACTGGTTAATTTTTGTAACATTTCTATTGCTTTTGTCAGATTTTAGTTATTTCACGACCATTCTGGGTTTTTCTTTCATGAACAGAGGGGTACCACCAATTTTGTCCACGGTGAAAAAAAAAGATCGGGGACCGCTGCGCCAAATCAGCTGATAATGCGGTTCCATACTGCAAGTCAGGGTGGACGATTAATTTTTCGAAGGGGGAATGTGAAAAATGTAAACTTTTGTCGTGGGCCACACCAACGTGCTAACCTAAATTGTGTTAAATATAAGTTTTTTTATAAGACAAATTGTATTAATAAGTTGCTGCTTGTGTAGTGATAGTATATTTTAATAGGAACTAAAAGTTAATTTAAAATTATAATCTCACTAAAAGGATTTATCTACACATTAATCAAAAATATCTCTACAGTGGTCATTTTTCTATATTTTTAGTTTGCTGACATTATGAGCACCAACCACTAACAAATCGTTCTTAGAACTCCCAAACCAGGCCAAATTCCTCTCTTCCTTCCACCAGGCACATGTCCACATCAAAATAAAAGGAGTGCATATTTTACATTTTTACACTATTTTGACTATTTCGAAGAGACAACAGGAAGCAGAGTTGGAGGTGGCTTAAATTAAGATGTTGAGGTTCGCCCTCGGAGTAACCAGGTTGGATAAAATTAGAAATGAGCTCATCAGAGGGACAGCCAAGGTTAGATGTTTTGGAGACAAAGTTAGAGAGAGCAGACTTTGATGGTTTGGACACGTCCAGAGGAGAAATAGTGAGTATATTGGTAGAAGGATGATGATGGAGCTGCCAGGCAAGAGAGCTAGAGGAAGACCAAAGAGAAGGTTGAGGGAAGACATGAGGGCAGTTGGTGTTCGAGAGGAGGATGCAGGAGATAGGCTTCCATGGAAAAGGGTGACACGCTGTGGCGACCCCTAAAGGGACAAGCCGAAAGGAAAAGAAGACACTATTTTGACTTCGTAAAGCCTGTGAGGGCCGGTCAGAGACTGGACGGCCCGGATGTAGCCCACAGGCCATACTTTCCCCGGGTATGCTATAAGTCACGTTCGTCCATGAAGTTGGTGGGTTAGGAAAAGAAAATTTGCAGCAAAGCTACAACAACTGGTGCTCCTTTGACAACCTGACCAAAATGGTGATGTGCACCCCTGCTTGTAAGTCAAGGTACTCCCGTATGAAATGTGATTTAAGTCAGGATTATGCTACAATATAGTTTCCCAACTATATTTAAGTTCTCTATTAAGAGCCTCAATTTGGTTAATTACGTGTTTATTCCCCTAAATAACCATCAATTCCTGCTGATTTCCATGGAAACTTTACAACTTTGGAAATCCCTTGAATTTTGCAACCTTACCTTGGCATCCTGCTCAGCTCTCCTGTGAGGCGCCGGGCTGAACTTGCTGTGGACCACCCTTCGAATCACAGCGGGGCTGACCGAGAAGCCTTCAGACAGACGTTCCACTGTCCACTCATCTGGATGCTCTCGGTTTAGATACCTAAAACAGGATCCGTGACATCAGATGCGAGGTTGGCCAGTAACCACTTTCCCCCGCCGACGACGGTTTTGGCAGCTAGGCTAGCTAAAGAGATCTACAATTTTCAAACAGACAGCACTGTGTGAAACTACACTGTCCAAGAGCCTTTCAGGTCCAAGAACCTTTGGTGTTCAGGAACCTTTGAGGTCTAGAAACATTTGGCCTCCAGGAGCCTTAGACGTCCAGCACCCTTAGCGCTCCAGGAAGCTTTGGAGCCCGGGAACCTTTGAGGTCTAGGAACCTAGCATTTTTCTGCTCCGCTACCTGCCGCTCCATTGCCTTCCGCTACGCCATCGACTCAGTGTTCTCGCGCAAAGAGGTCACCTGATGGTCTCCATGGCCTCCCAAGTCAAGTTCCTCTCCGGAGCGCCTGACGGCGTCATCTTCCTGCGCATTATGTTGTATTTGATAGTCTTCTGCCTCTTTATACCCTCTCTGGCAAAAAATACAACAAACAAAACAGAATTAAAATTGTGGTAAACTTGAACCCGTGAAACTGTACATGCCATAAATGTGTAATTTTTTTTTTCTTCTTAAATGGAACAGTGGTCACATTCTGTAGAACTGTGTTTCCACATTTGCACAGGTTTCCGCAGAAACATGTATCTGTTGGTCTTTAAAGGGCAATTTGGGGAATCTCGACACAGTATTAGTCAAACAGCATAAGAATGATCATGCATACCAAACATAAGGAGGGTAAGTCATACATGGCTGACCCCCCCGTATTAGGGCCCAGGGTGTCGAACTCATCTGTGTCATGGGCCACATTGTATTTTCGGTTTTTCAGAGGGTCTTTACACGTGTGAAGGCACAAACTTTTAAATGCCTCCTGTTATTATATTACATATACACAGCAAATTGATGGATATGTAGTTTTGAAATCAGAACTCAAGGATAATTGTTCACCTATTGTTCCAAGTTCGCTAAAAATTTATTTGGTCACAAAAAAAAGCAAATGCAATATGACATTATATATTACATATGACAATTTGAAATTTCGGTAGAGATCTGAGCAAGAATCGTGGAAGTTGACATGCATGATTTGCTTTCGTGTGACACATAAAATGACTTGGCGGGGCGAATCTGCCGCCCACGGCCTTGAGTTTGAGACTTGTGTGTTAAGCAAACAAAAAATGTTTGATAGTAGTTGTTTTTATCCCAAAACAAGTTGTGTAAAACAAAATATTTTCCCTTGTCTCTGACACATTGATGAAGGATCACCATTTACTAATGTCAGACATTTATATTCTTGTCACAAGTCAAAATTGATTCAGGGCAATGCATATGCATGTAAATGGACTAGTATGTAAGGGTTAAATCGATAAAAGCAATAGTTATGCATGTGTTTAATTTGTATCATATAAAAGTTAATGTTTGATTGTTATGGGGGAACAAATCCCAAATTCAATGGAAAATAGGCTTCTTGATCTTGTGGGTCAAATTGACCAATTACAAAACTTTCAAATGTCGGGGCGGATGGGGGGAAAAAATGCAAACGAAACCAGGATATAACTGCTTGTGTTGCACTAACCTTTAGTCTTTTTTTTATCATATATCCAAAAAATGACATTACGTTCGGCGTTTTAAGGGCTACCAACTATCGCCTCTTGATTACGTCACCTTCACGCCTCACGAGTGAGCGTCCGGGCGTGACAAGCCCATTTACTTGGCACCCGACACTCATTGTAATACAACTCGTCATTACTAGTGCTAAACAAAACATTTCGGTAGTAGACTTACTCCAGCAAAGCGCAGAGTTTGTCTTCTACTTCCTCCATGATTGAGTCTTCTTCGTCGTCGTCGCCACCGTCTTCATTGCTGCGGGCTCCATTTTGCTCTCCGCGTGCCTTGCCCACACGTCTGCTGCTGTTGCTGGCATCACGAAACGTCGCCGAGGGAGAATGAGACGCCGACGGGGAGCACACTGGGATCTGGGACCAGTGCATCAAGGAGCTGTGTCTACCTGCTCGAAGCCACCGTGAGAGCCCACGCAGACGTCCGACGGCCATGAAAATGGACGTGTAAGGCAGACTTGGGGGTCTTGTTGCTTAGCGAACGTGGGAAAGGTCGCGCTCCTGCTCCTGCTGCCCGAGCAACAGACGTGGGAGTCGCCGATGTCCACTGGAAGGAAATCACATTTGTGCTGCAAACAACTAGTCTTTCATATTTCCGGTAGTGTAAAACCATACATGGCGTCGTACTGCCCTCTTCAGATACTATGCTTCAACTACAATTAAGGAAAAAAAGAAGAAAGAAATACAAAATCAACCTCGTCCTTCATTCAATCCGCAGATACAGCTCTGAATCATGTAAGAATTGTAACACTGCCCTTGTAATCAGCTGGTGGTTCTCATTCTTCAGGTCAAATAAGGATTTTAAAGAAAAAGAAGAAACATCTAATACAACTTTTATTTATTTATTAAATTTTAAAAAACACTTTCCTTGCTGTACTTGGCACATTCTAGGAAAAGATGCTTCATTGCTTCAGGGTCTCACACTGCCCAGCTGAATCTTTACCCACAATATGTAAATTACTATTTAAGCCAAAACGACCAAGCCTCAGTCTAATGATCTTGACCGTTGACCCTTTCTCCCCTAAATCCATAAGCCAATTAGGTTTATGTTGACTCCCATGAGTTCCTGTTCCTGGAAGCGGAGAACTTGGAAGAAGAAACATTTTTTCAAAGGAACTAGCCCGGGGGACTGGGTGTCTCGCTTGCCGTGGTCCCTCACAGCGCCACACAGCCCACTGCCTTTCTGGTTCTTTTTTTTTTTTTTTTTTTTGCTGAGTGAACTGGGGGCGTTTCTTTATGCAGACCCGCGCGGGGGCGGGCATGAAATGCGGATAGTTTGAAATCTTCCTACCATTTTGAAAACACGCTTACTGGCCCTTTAAGTTCATATCTCGATGCACCATTGTACGGTATTTGATTTATACTGCCCCCTGGTGGCCAATGTGTGCACACCAGCAGAAATAGCATAATGTCAATGGGAATTAAAGCATGAAATCATGATACAATTTGTTTAATTATTTACATTCTATTTCTGTTATGACTATCTGTCTTTATAAAGTACAATACTACTTTTTTTTAAATTTGATTAAAGACGTTACAAAATGTTTTTTTTTTTTTTTTTATGGGAGGCTGGAACGGATTAATGGCATTTCCATTTCAACGAGGAACGATGATTTGAGATACGAGTGTTTTGAGTTGGCCTCAACTCGTAAATCAACGTTCCGCTGCTTTGTATCAAAAAGTTTCAGAAACACACAAGATGAAGGGATTCCCCACAGCCAAAAAGGAGAGACGACTCTTGCATGCGGATTGCGACATCTGCCGGGAGCCCTCCCTCCTGCACTCCTCCCCCACGAACCGGGTTGCTTCATTTGCGGCCATTTTGTCCTCTCGCTCACTTAGTTGATTGGGCTTTCGCGAGCTGTACTGGAGCCAATCAGAGGGAAACCGGACAGCGGCGACTACACGGTAAGGGAGAGCCGATTGAAGGCATTGGGTAGCAGCCTGTCAACACGGATTGGTTTGTCGCGGACCAACCAAATGACTAAACTCGGCAATGTGGACCAAAATCGAATGAGGCTGGCCCTTCTCGCTTGGGGCCTGCTCCCCAAATTTGTCTCGTTCCTTGGGCGAGCTAGCTGCCTAGCTTACACGCTCAGACAAACAAAGGAACGAACACTAGGAAATGGCCACACTCCTCACCCTTGAACGGTTTCGAGCCAAATATTGCGGACTATTGGGAGTGATTTATTGCCTCTGTCGGGAGCAAATTGCTTCAAATTGCTTCTTAACGTGGCGCCAACATTAGAACTAGTTGCGCCCCCCCCCTTCTCCTCGTTTGAATTCGCTAAGGCGCCATGTGGCCTCGCTTATCAAAACAACATTCCGTGTCTACCTTTGCCTCGAAGTTGATCATTTTTACAATGCAACGTTTAGATATTGACAATGAAGTGGTGCTGAATGATTCAATAAGCCAAGCAGTTCGCAAACCTTTTCCACCTTGTACCACCCCAAAAAATTATTGGCTCTCCATGTACCACTGTAATGAAGAACATTGAAATACAGGAGCGTAGTAGTCCTATAATTTTTTTTTTTTTTTAAACGAGATAGAGGTTGTATTCCTGAAGTTGTAATATAACAAGGTATATTTCCAAGAATAAAGTCCACATTTTGAAAAATATAAAGTTGCACAATCATAGTGTTATGAGAAAAATATTATATGACAAAGTTGTGATATTATGTGGAAAACAACACCCTTAGGTTTACAGAAATAAGTTGAAATATTTACGCCTCCTGCCCGAAGATAGCTGGGATAGGCTCCAGCACTCCTGCGACCCTTCAGCGGCTCAGAAGATGGATGGATATTATCCATCCATTTTCTGAGCCATCCATCTTCTGAGCCGCTTATCCTCACTAGGGTCACGGGCACGCTGGAGCCTATCCCAGCTGTCATCGGGCAGGAGGCGGGGTACACCCTGAACTGGTTGCCAGCCAATCGCAGGGCACATACAAACAGACAACCATTCGCACTCACAGTCATGCCTACAGGCAATTTAGAGTCTCCAATTAATGCATGTTTTTGGGATGTGGGAGGAAACCCACGCAGGCACGGGGAGAACATGCAAACTCCACACAGTCGGGGCCGGGGATTGAACCCGGGTCCTCAGAACTGTGAGGCTGACGCTCTAACCAGTCGGCCACCGTGCCGCCTGGATGGATATTACGACATTTAAAAAAAAAAAAAAAAAAAAAATCCGAGACTAAAGATGGAATACTACAAGAAATATTGGCAAATTTTATGATGAGAAAAAAAAATCTATATTGAACAACATTAGTTCTTTTCACATGAAAAACACAAATTGTAATTTATGAGAATAAAGTAAAATATGTTATAATTTTACAGGAAAGAAGTAAAAATGTTCTAAGCAAAAATGTAAGAATTTTAGGAAAAAGTAATGATTCCATTAAAATATATTGCACATATATTTTACTAAAAAATTTTACTTAAATAAAAGCTTTAAAACAAACATTACTTAAAGATTAAATGCAAATGTATTAATCTTAAAAGTTAAATACAACTGAACTGTACTCGGGCAGGAATTAATTCTTGTACCACTAGAGGGAGCCTGTGTAGGACTGGTGGTAGTGGTTCCAATCACTGCAATAGGCTATTGGTAAACATATTAATATTTTTTTGCTTTGCCTAATTATGCTAAAAAAACAACTTAAATCTGACGTTCAAAGGTCTGGAAATCACACATTGACAATAAAGTAATTTCAATGTTTTATGTTCTTGAGTGTAGAGTCATCGTACAGTAGTTTACTAGTACTATGTACTCTAGTACTATGGTTTAACCTGTAAGTGCTGTGGTCTTTTCATATTTTTTACTCACTTTTGTAATTTTCATTTTTTGAAAAAAACATATTTTTACTAATTTATTTTGTTGTCATTTTTTTTTTTTTTAATCATATTTCATTTTATTTTGCATCGCTATGATTAAAATTAATGACTGTAAAAAGATAATACATATTTTAATACACTGTATATATTCATATACCTACAACTCTGGCAAAAATCAAGAGACCACTGCAAAATTATCAGTTTCTCTGATTTTGCCATTTATAGTTGTATGTTTGAGTAAAATGATTTTTTTTTTAATAAACTACTGATTAAATAACTCCCAAATTGCAAACACCAATATTTTCATTTAAAACAATTATTTCATGGTTCCCTACACAAGTATGGAAAGTATGGAAAATAGAAACTATTGTATGGAAAAATATTTACGTTTCCAATGCTGTTACAACAGCTCTATTTTCGCAAACAAAACGTTTGAATATCATTTAAAAAATCGATCTGTCTGTTTATTTTATTTATTTATTTTAAGAGGCTTGGGAGTGCAGCTACGGTGGTCGACTGGTCAGAGCGTCAGCCTCACAGTTCTGAGGACATGGGTTCAATCCCCGGCCCCGCCTGTGTGGAGTTTGCATGTTCTCCCCGTGCCTGCGTGGGTTATCTCTAGGCACTCCGGTTTCCTCCCACATCCCAAAAACATGCATTAATTGGAGACTCGAAATTGCCCGTAGGTGTGAATTTGAGTGCGAATGGTTGTTTGTTTCTATGTGCCCTGTGATTGGCTGGCAACCAGTTCAGGGTGTACCCCGCCTCCTGCCCGATGATAGCTGGGATAGGCTCCAGCACGCCCGCGACCCTACTGAGGAGAAGCGGCTCAGAAAATGGATGGATGGATGGATGGATGGATGGATGGGAGTGCAGCTACAATGTTTATGTGAGAGCACACGGTATATAGTATATTATACCATTCGTAAATACTCAATTCTGATTGGCTCAGAAAATTGTATCAGTGTACATTATCAGATGATAATGTACACCCTTCGAACATCTCAAGTACCGGTGGTTCCTGTGAAAGCATCATTACATTGTTCCAAATGAATGCGTAGCATCCTTAGCTGGTAGAGCAACGAGCAAGCATGGCAAGGTTGACACAGTCAGATTTTCTGATAAGTAAACATGAAATACTCTGAGGACAGAAATGAGCAAATTGAAAACAATAATGAGTGATTTACTCATTTAGTTTATTTGGTGATTACAACACATTTGATGACTGGGATGCTGTTGAAGAATTGAGGGAGAAAATTAAGAGATGAGCGGCACAAAGAGTTAACTCCGAAAGATTGAAATCTAGTCGCAGACATGAAGGAGGAAATCAATGCCAAGAAAACAACAAAATAGGTGATTAAAACGCAGAGACACTTCTGAGCACAAAAATGGAAAAATATGAACTGAGCATTTCAGCGCTGATGTTTTGAATGATACTTTGTGACAATTTGATGCTGCCGTCCAGTCAAGGAAGACCCACAGAGTACAGAGTTGCCATCCTGAGAGCTTCTATCAACCATCACTTCGAAATATACTGAATATATGCGTGATAATCAAAACTGATTTTATGGTCATACATGTGGTTGTTATTTAACATTGTCAAACTAGAAGATCTATTTGATGGAATACTGAATAATGAATTGGTAATTTCATTCATTCTTTTTGTTGGCAAGCTTGTTTGGTCTTTATTTGCGGTGTTTTTACAATTTTATTATTATTATTATTTTACAGTGCTGTATATGATTGCGCAATATTTTAAAAGACTGGTTATAATGAGGTTGTGTCACCCACTCCTTGTTGTCACTTTGAGTGACATTTGGTAGAATTGGGTTTAAAAAGTTTTAACATTGGGTACTATACAATATGAAAAAAAAATGAAACCTGCAGATAATCCTGTGAATAGCTGTGTAAAATGCTATTTGAACTTTCTGCCAATGTGTGTTTCTATAGAAGGACGGTGTGGTGTGTTGGCTAAGTTGCGATGGAGCAGTACACGGCTGCCACCACGGCGACTGGAGAGCAGATTGTAGTGCAGACTGCCAATGGACAGATCCAACAGCAGGTGAGCTGAATCACCCTTGTCTCTTGAAAGGCTCGCACCACCACCAGCGCCCGAGTTTTAACAGTTAACTTTCACTTAACGCTCCCAAGCACACAAACTTGACAACATGACGATTGAACCAAATAATTTTTTCCCGTTATGTCCAAGATAGACCACAGTCCCTGTGACTGTCACACCAAAATGTACCAGTGTTTCTGTGTTTTATTTGTAATAGTCCAAACTGTCACCATCATAAACCCTGCGGAAATGGTGGACGGGTGGTTAGCACAGCCGCCTCAGAGTTAAGGTGTGGGTTTGAATCCGTACTCCCTTCTTCCAGTGTAGAGTTTGCAAGTTCTCCCCGTCCTTGGGTGGGGTTTCTTCAGGTACTTCAGCTTTCTCCCATATTCCAAAAACATGTTTCTTTGGTTCATTAAAAACTCTAAATTGTCCATAGGTTTGATCGTGAGTGTGAGTGGTTGTTTATCTGTATATACCCTGCAAATGGCTGGCGACCACTCCAGGATGCCCAAATTCAGCTGAGATAGGCTGCAGCTCACCTGTGACACTAATGGGGATATATGCATTATAGAAAATGGATGGTTGGATAATTTCCGTAATTTATTATTCATAAAACACTCTCGAGTATAATACGCATCACCAAAATTGACCCCCAAAATCTGGAAAGCCCTTCTACCTATATAAAATGGCGCACCATTGATATGCTGTATTTTATTCGTCTTTTTTTTTTCAAAGACAAAATCTGCTGTGTGTGCATCTGCGGATGCAATTCTGATTTTCTAAATACAGTATTACGGTAGTCTTGCTGGCTATGTTGCGACTGGGTGCCATGTCTGCTGTGTCCTGCGATGACTGGGCAGGTATAAAGTTGTTGAATGCTCCACTCGGAGTCCACGGCTTTGGTGTAATCAAGTCGTTGTTTAATAGTCGGTGTATACTCCACCGGGTGTTGTTTTTTTTTCGCTGCCTGTCGCAAGTCTAGAGATGCTAGCAGGCAACTACAGGAGTTAGCTGCGGTAGCTAGCGGCAAGAGTTAGCTCGCTTACGTAGCAACGCAGAGTAGCACTACAAGAAGGAATGAGTTCCGAGTGAAACATCTTAAAGGTAGCCAAGTGGAAAGTAAGCGGTAATTTGCCAGATATATGGGGGGGGGGGGAAGTACATAGTGATGGGCCATGCCGACGTAACACATAGACATGTCCAGTCCTGGACCCGGAAGGCCATCCAGACAGATTTGAAATGGTGGTGCCCACGAGGACGCCATGATTCTCAGGTGAGAAGTGAAAATGTACTGTATATATACGGTACATTTGTAACATTAGATATTACATATCATATTGGAATAAAAGTAGTGTGGTAGTAGGTTGACGTACTTCCCCTATGGAACTAGGGCTGATTAATGTATTCCACATGTTAGTTTTTGGTGTGCTGTGCTACTTCTGGTTGACTTCCGTTATTCCCTTTGGAAAGTGTTCTTTTACTCGACATTTTAAAAAATATAGATGGATAGAAATATTTTTTTTATTAACGGGGAAGATGTGCTCTTTGAAGTGGCAGTACAAAAAATAAAAATCTGCCCTCTAGTAAACTAAGACGCCAAAACGCATGCCATCAGTGGACGGCAACAGATATGATATCGTAGCGTTGGAGGACTTCCCAGTATGCCCTGCACCATTGTGTAAATAGTTTCTGAGAACGTTGTGTTTGTTGTGAGTTAGTTAGTTGCTCGTTATTGGCGGAGGTTAGGCAGCAAGACCTGCCACAAGTTAGTTGTGTTTATTGTGAGTTAGTTGTTAACTACCGCATTTTCACGGCCATAAGGCGCACCGTATTAAAAAGCGCAGTCTCAGTTACGGGGTGTATTTCTGCATGTAACACATGCATAAGGCGCACCGTATTATTGGGCGCAGGCATGGTAAAACATTCGCTAGCTTAAAACATACGGTAGCAGGCATGCATGCTAAAACAATGTTTTTAAAAAGGCAGCGGGAGAAAAACTGAGTTCGGTTGTACTTTATTGAAATATTTAACAATGTACTCACGTTATTTTTTCAAAGTCCTCATGTTCTGTATCCAAAATGAACAGCTGGGCAAGTTCTCCATCAAACACGCCAGATTCGAGTTAGTCTCGTTGCCGTCCGAAAGCTCGAACAAACATCCACAAGCCATTCACAAATTGTGGCGTAACTCGCCGGTGTTGCCTCCTTCTCTTAGTAAAGATGTGTTCGTCATCTGTCATCCATGGCTCCCACGCCGGTCACAACTTCACTTTGAACACCCTGTTTACAGCGATGTCCAGCGGTTGGAGTTCCTTCGTCAAACTCCGAGTTATTGCACTTAGTCGAATGGTGACCAACTCGGGCCACCTCGCCTTGTTTCCGCGGAAACTCAGCTTCGTCTTCTTGACGTTTTCCTGCATCCTCCACTTGCGAACCATGGATTCGTTGATCTTGAATTCTCTCGCGGCTGCTCGATTCCCATGTTCATCCACGTAACTGATAGCTTGCAGTTTAAACTGTGCTTTGTAAGCGTGTCTCTTCGTAGGTGCCATTTTCGGGGGAGTCCTTAGCCAAACCGATGCACATACCGGAACTATATACCTACTGGGGGCTTGTCTTTAGCGACCGCTGTCACGCGCACCCTTCCCCCTTTACGTCCGCCTTCCTCTATAAAAGCAGCCTGTCGGCAGGAAATGCTCCCAGTCAGTCAAGCAGAGCGCTCATTAAAGTCACACAATAATATTTACAGATTTTGGAACTCCGTGCACACATAAGGCGTGCTGCATTATAAGGCGCCCTGTCCATTTTGGAGAAAATTTAAGACTTTTAAGTGCGCCTTATGGTTGTCCAAATATGGTATATAACAGCATTCTTTTTATTACAACCATTCGCACACACATTCACACCTAGGGGAAATTTGGAGTCTTCAATTAAACTACAATGCAAACTCCACACAGGCGAGGACGGATTTGAACCCGGGTCCTCAGAACTGTGAGGCAGATATGCTAACCAGTCGCCCAGATATGCTAACCAGCACGCCCTACGATAAATCAATTAGTCAGTTATTTAAAAAAGTATCCATCCATTTCCTATAAAATCAAGATGAAAAATGAATAAACGCATTTTAATTAATTACTTTTAGGAAAAACGGCAAAATCAATTCAACAATGGTTCAGGATTCTTGATAATATAATGCTCAGTGGGCCAAATTAAAGAACAGAGTGCAAATATTTTGCCTACCCATAAAGTATAATCACAAGTTAACTATTGTGTTAACAAACAATAAAACAGTCTTTAAACACTTCTATACCTTTAATGATCTAAGTGTACATATATAAATGTTTTTTTTAAAGATGAACTGTGTCACACATGTTTAAACTAAAACCGACGATGTCATGTAAAATGTTACAACAAACACACACCAAACACTTGACTGCTAACATAGCAGCCCAACCTGTGGTGATTGGTCTTTCACCATTGTCAGCCTTTCACAATAAGTTTACTATAAAAAGCAAAATACACACACACAGTTAATCCTTTGAAATGAAGTGATGTCTCGTATGAGTCCAACTCCAGATTGTCCACCTTTTTGGAGCGTTCCATCACTGTTTTAATTTTTGTGAGGTTGCATTGTGGTGCCTTGCCCACAGGCGCAGGGCACAGTGACGGCTGTGCAGCTGCAAACGGAGGCACCCGTGGTGACGGCCTCAGGCCAGCAGGTGCAGACACTCCAGGTAGTGGTGTCTTGGCCGCCCTGTGTTAGTGGTGGAAGCCTTGTATATGACTCCATATTTGTTCTTCAGGATCTTACTCACATGGCATTTAAAAAAAAATAAAATGGAATTTGGAATTTTTTCCTTTCATTATGTTCAAGAAATGGGGAAACAAATTCAAGTCATTTGAATGGGTATGCAGTGACTTGTGTTTAATTCATTTCGTGACCACTTGTATCTCAAATCAGCTTTTCCCATTGAAGTGAATGGAAATGCCAATAATCTGTTCCAGCCCCTTAAAAAACAGGAGTAAATTTTTTAAAATGTGTTTTTAAGCAAAATTGCATTCTGCAATATTGCGTTGTATATAAAACAAATAATATATAATTAAACCAAATGAAAAGAAGTAATCAGTTTGTGCACCATGATAATTCAATTGGCACTGTGCTGCTCATTCTGGTGTGTGCGCCTTGGCCACCAGGGTGACGTATAATACATGCACATAATACACAGATTTGATGGTGGGAAACAAAGAACACTAAACTGCATTAATATTAGTCATTTTGTGTATAAATAATATATGCCTGCGAGTATTATTAAATGCCCTGTCCGCATTTATTGCTGCGCAATTTGTGTTTAAATATCAATTGTTTAAAAGTTTATAACTACCGCTACATCGATGGAAGTTTTGTTAGCCCATCTGTGGCATTTTGAATCGTGTTTTAGCATTAAGCTAGCAGATTTTGTAAGGCAGCGTTATGTAGGTTGCGTAAATATGCAACATGTAACTCTCTTTCTTTTATGTTTAGTTTTACAATAAACTTGAAGTGTGGAGGCAAAAAAATAGCTTGAAATATACACAGTTAGCATATTTTTGGAATAATTGCTCACTATCTGCCAAACTGCTGCTTGTTGCGAAGTTTGCGGCCAAAATCTAGTGGTCTTAAATCATTCCTTGTGACACAAGGCACACATCGCCCGAATGAAGGCTTGTATCTCGAAGAACTCGTAACTTGGGTCACCTTGAAATTGGTAATACTAAAAAAATTTAATTAAAAAAACAAAAAGTAAATGGATTGCATGGTGTACATGCTTCTTTTATTATTTAGAATGTTCAGTTAAACAGAAAAACACAGATGCAAGCGGTTCTATTATTTACGTAACTGGAAAAAGTCAGCTGAAGTAATAAATGACTCCACAACAAGTAGTACTTCTGGTAGAACACACAATTTCCTTCTCACAACGAAGCACACTTTTCATTTAACTGACATTTGATGAATGAAAATCAATTCAGAAGATCAGAATTGTCGTGTCGGTCTGGGTTACGTGACTTAACATTTTGACCAATTAAAGCACCTTGTGCCAAATAAATTATATTAATATGCAGTAGTGCTAATGCGTTTAAATACCCTGGCAGAATTTGTGAAATACTGGCAATTCTGGGGGAAAATATAACTAATGACCAAACAGGGACCATCTAATTATTTTCTTCATTGCTATATTTTGATTGATCATTGTGCCATTCTGAAACGCCTTGAAGTTTAATGAAAAATTGAATTAAAAATAACATTTTTGCAAAAACACTTTCTCAGGGTATATATAAACATATGAGCACAACTGGATACATAGGCCTACAGAAGAAACAAACAGGCAATCTCACTTTTCAAAACTCTTGCCATTCACAATGCCTTCCTTGTTCAAGTGGTAAGTGGCACTAGTGAATGTGGCCTTAATAATTCTAGACAGTCTTTGATGTGAGACAGTTGTGTTTTTTGTGCAGTAATTTTTAAATGGTTTTGATAATAGTCGGTATTGCAAAAGCTTTTGTCAGAGACTTCAATCAGATGGATCACATTTGTCTGTTGGCATTACATAATTGCTACCCTAAATATCCCCCAACAATGCCATGTAGTAAATTTGGAGTCATGTGTGTTTGCATGCAACAATCAGGGCAGATTGCTTTTATTTTCATGAAGCATTTGGCCCGCAGCATGCGTCTCCCAGCTGTCTGAAGTCACCGCATGCTGCTCACTCACCACAGCGTCTCGTGCGACGTCCGCCTGTGCCGTCATTTTGTGCCATGACTGCTTTTTATTGCTGTTGAAAACATCTACAAAGGGTTTTGGTTCAGAAGTGACTTGGATGGATCGATTGTCATGCACTTGTGAGATAGCAGAAACTTTAAGTTAAAAAAAAAAAAGTGGAATATGTTGCCGCTAAGAATGAAATGTTTTACTGATAAATTGTGCTAATATTTCAGACTATTACAGTTTAAAATTGTAATTATGGTGACTAGTGTATTTACCGTCTCTAATAGCAGTAGTTGCATGGGTCAAAAGGAAAAAAACGGAGAAAGAAGTTGCAAAGAAGATAAAGAAGAATCAACTCAGACAGACAGTGGTTTTGTATTTTTTTGTTATTTATTTTCTGCGTATTTTGTGTATTTCTTTTAAGATTTTTGCATTTTCCAGCTAATAGCTGCGATTTCTTTTCTGTCTAATATTGCGATTTTGTTTGTCTAGCATTTTTGTGGGTTTTCTAATATTTTTATCCAATACTTTTCTATTTTGTACAACTATATTTTTTGTGTGTAATATTTGGGTATTTGTTGTTCAGTATAACTCTTTTTGGTCTCATGTTTGTATTTTTGTCTTGTTTTTTTTTTTTCTAATATTTCTTTTGCCTAGTATTTATTGTCTAATATTTTTTGTCTTTTTTTATAATTGTATTTCCACTCATATTTTTGTTGTAATATCTTACTATTTTGTGGTTTTAATTTTTTTTTTCTGTCTAATACAACAGTACCTTGACTTACAAGTACCCCAACCTGGGAGTTTTTTGCGTTACAGGTCGTTGCCTGATAAATTTTGGTTTTGTATATTTTATTTGCTTTGTTTTGTGAGTCAAAATTTGAGTTACAAGCAAACTTCAGCTACGCCACCACTGGAGTAAAGTGAAAGAAAATGGTGCCGTTGTACGATAATGCCCTTGCATGTGGGTAAGGAGAGAACCACAGCCACTCGCAAAGAGAAGCTGTAGTGACAACCCATGTCCAGATTCTGATGTTACTCACTACGCCTTGCCACTTAAAGGCACACATCCAACACATGTATACTACAGTATGTACAGTAATTATACTTCACAAAAACAATTTTTACTTTTATTATGTTTTTATACAATACGGTGCAATTTTTCTTTGTTAAAAACACGTGAAGTCACTGATGGTGTAGTGGTACACCCGCCTGACTTTGGTGCGGGCAGTGTGGGTTCAGTTCCCACTCAGTGACTGTATGAATGTGAGTGCGAATGGTTGTCCGTGTCTATGTATGCCCTGCAAATGACTGGCGACCAGTTCAGGATGTAGTCCGCCTTTTGTCCGAAGTCAGCCGGGATAGGCTTCAGCGCACCGCGACCCTAACCAGGATAAGCAGTTTTGAAGATGGAGTAAATTGAGTTAGGAGCTCGGCCATAAACAAACTTGTAAGTCAAGGTACCACTGTATTTAGTTTCCAATTTTCACTGTTCAAATTTCTAATACTGCAATTTTTGTCTAATTGTGTATTTTTATGTTGTTTATTTTTGTACTTTTAGATATTTTTTTGAAAATATTTTCAGCATTATTGCTTTGTAGACAAGTGTACCTACTCTTTTGACTTGTTTAACTCTCTTAATTAGAAAATCCCTGGCTCCTCCCCCCCCCCTCCAGTATGGTGGTTGTACTGATAACGGTGATCGTTCTTCTCACTTATTGTGAAATTTTCCTAGTGTTTCATCTCTGGTTGCCACTGACTTGTGCACATTCATTGTTGTACTCATCATGTGTAAAGCCCGTATCGCTCGTCTTTGTCAGTCAACCCTCGCTATTGGCAGAGGTTAGGCATCAAGACCTGCCACAAATAGCAAACATTTCAGGATAGTTTCTGGTAAATTTCCATGGGAAGTTAAACTGCGGTATTATTGAACATGTCTTTCATAGAACAAAAACATGAATGTCAAGTTAAGATATTATTCAACCCCCATGACCCAACTCAATCAAAAATGAACAAAAATGCACCCCCCCCCCCCCCCATCCAAAAATACAAACATAAGAGGGCATCTCACTTTAAAATAAAAGTTTACATTGTAGAAATCTGCACATTTGTTGAAGGGATGTGCAGTGCATTTGAATGAGGAATGGTATAGGAATATTCTCAACTGTACTTGCATGAAATCTGATTGTTTTAGTTAGGATCATGCCAAAATGTTTTTTCCCCTTCTATAATTGTGTTCCAGGGCCAAGCTTCAATTTGATAAATTCCTGGTTTATTTCCATTATTGCCCATGGAAAATTTCCAGCTTGGAAAATTCCCTGAATTTTGCAAACCCTAGTTATTTGTCAGTAGGTGAGTTTACCTATGGCAACTACGCCAATCGGCAAGGGTTGACTGTACATAACAAAGATCTGTATTCTTGGGATAAAAGACAAGAGTGTCAATCCTTGATGTGAAAGCTGTAAAGCTTGCTGAGCTGCTGTGACAGTGCTGGTCCTCGCATGCAGGTGCAGGGGCAGCCTCTGATGGTCCAGGTGAGCGGCGGGCAGCTCATTACATCATCCGGGCAGCCCATCATGGTGCAGGCCATGTCGGGGGGCCAGGGTCAGACCATCATGCAGGTTCCCGTGTCTGGAGCTCAGGGACTCCAACAGGTGAGCGATGACACTCACATAGTGAGTGTTTGCATTCTGTGCACTGATATTGATGCAGTGTTTGTGTGTGTTGTGTGTTTGTAGATCCAACTGGTGCAGCCCGGTCAGATCCAGCTGCAAGGTGGTCAGACTCTGCAGCTTCAGGGTCAGCAGGGTCAGGCCCAGCAGATCATCATCCAACAACCCCAGACGGCCATCACCGCCGGACAGAATCAGGTGTTGAATATTGGTCAAAAAAGTTTAAAGGAGATGTGAGAGATGTCTTCCTTATCTATATCGCGATTCACTTTTTGTGCGTTCAGGGCATTGTTTTTTTTGTTTTTTTCATCGTATTGATATTGTAACATATATGAGTTCAATAAAAATGTAATTAATTTAGGAGAAAAGAATAAGATGGATCCGACGCCTGAGTTACTCTCGGTTTAGCATAATTTTAAATGACAGCGTTATAAATCAAGCTATTTTATCTAATAAAGGGAACCACGTCACTTTTTAGATGTATAAAACTTCAGGACAAAGTGACGACAAACCTTTTATCCTCAGTTGCCATAATTTGAAGGTTGCTACATGAATTAGATAAGAGATTAGATTTTTTTTTTTCCTCGAACCCAAACACACACAACAATGCAGGTAGTGAATTTTATGGAAAATGTAATGAGCTCTAACATGGGGAATCTATAGGGAAACAATACAGAGAGAAAAAACAAA
The DNA here is from genome assembly GCF_024500275.1 of Phycodurus eques. Classification (NCBI taxonomy): domain Eukaryota; kingdom Metazoa; phylum Chordata; class Actinopteri; order Syngnathiformes; family Syngnathidae; genus Phycodurus; species Phycodurus eques. The sequence continues at coordinate 24,878,718 of NC_084525.1, forward strand.
AACAAAGGACAGACGAACATTGGCAAAGGAAACTGACTTGTGATGTGAGGTTGGGAGTGAGCATGGGATGACAATGCATTTAGCTGAGATTCCTGTTCTCATTAGTTTAAACCCAAATATGCACTAATCTGTACTTTTAGTAGACCGCAAATTTGATTTACGCGTGTTGACCAATTCAGGCAGGCGGGTCGACCTTACGGGGGTTGGCAAGAAAAGGGATGGTTTGGAGAAAAAGGAAGGAAAGAAGAAAAGACGCACTTCAGGTGCAGGATGGCCCGGCGCGCTGGCAGTGGCAGTGCTTGCCACGCAGTCAGGGAAAAACTCGCACCGCAATTACTTCCCAACGGAGCCTCGTCCATAAACTGCCCCACACCCAAAAGGGTAGCTTCGGGGAGTTGGCAGGTGCTTCCTGCGGTCCACGCTTGGCAGCGCGGCAGGGAAGTTCGGTGTCTCCCAGCCTCCACCATCTCGTGGTGAGAGGTGGGGGCTCCTGGGCTGGGCCAGACCTTCAGCAGGTTGAACAACGAGAGAGTGAGAAAGCGAGGGAGAGAGAGAACCCAGGACAAAGGAGCTTCGGCCTTTTATCGGTATTGGTTCAAAACCATCCATCCATCCATTTTCTGAGCCGCTTCTCCTCGCTAGGGTCGCGGGCCCGCCGAAGCCTATCCCAGCTATCATCGGGCAGGAGGCAGGGTACACCTTGAACTGGTTGCCAGCCAATCGCAGGGCACATACAAACAAACAACCATTCTCACTCACATTCACATCTACGGGCAATTTCGAGTTGTCAATTAACCTACCCTGCATGTTTTTGGGATGTGGGAGGAAACCGGAGTGCCCGGAGAAAACCCACGCAGGCATGGGAAGAATATGGAAACTCCACAGAGGCGGGGCTGGGGATTGAACCCCGGTCCTCTGAACTGTGAGGCAGACGCTCTAACCAGTGGAATAAAATATTAATTATTGGATTTAAGATAACGAGACGATTTTCCAACTTTGCACTGTCACGCGACCATCCTCTTTAATCCCTGTAACAAATGTTTCAAGTGTATGTGCTTGTTGAGAACACTAATATTGGAAATGTGGCATTTGTGTTGTGTAGGGTGAAACATTTCATCCGGTTCAGTAGACAACAGATTTGACATCTGACATTCAAATTAGCAGAAATACAGTCACTCGTGGCGTTCATATAAAGTTCTTAAAATATTATATCACATTCAAGTCCAGTGAAGATTGTGATGAGTTAATCCGGGTTAATGCCATTTGGTCTGGAGTTTTTTGGGGTCACAGTGCCATCGGGCGAGAGTATGTCCGTTACAATATTGTGGATTATTTTCTATATCATGGGATTTTGCAGTGATTATTTTTTCCACACTGTGTTTCTGCTGACTCACATTGGAATAGACAGAAGCCAGAAGGAAAGAGTGCGCTAAAGGCAGAGAATGTCCAAAGTTTAAGAACATTTCACAGAAGCTTAAGTGCATTGTGCCTTTTGCAAAGTATATGCATGTCGCTTTAAAAATATCTATAAATAATACAATAGATAATTGGTTGCTACTGCGTAGATTTGGTCTATTGTGGGGATAGTTTGGAATGTAATCAGAATCAGAATCAGAATCATCTTTATTTGCCAAGTATGTCCAAAACACACAAGGAATTTGTCTCCGGTAGTTGGAGCCGCTCTAGTACAACAGACAGTCAATTTACAGAACACTTTGGGGACATAAAGACATTGACAAAAAACAATTGTGCAAAAAGATGCAGAGTCCTCTAGCACTTAGAGCAGTTCGAACGACTAATATTGCAATAGTCCGGTGCAATGGCCATTGTGCAAAGGGCGCTGAGACTTCAAGGAGTGTATGCGGTTTAAAGTGACGAGTAGTGCGATCATCTGGGACAATGTTGGTTGTGCAAATGTTACAGATACTCCTCAATCAGTGTGCAAATGGAGCAGATGCTACTCTGGCATGAGTGGCCAGTATATGCAAATAGTGCAGCATGGCGAGACAACTACAGTGAGTGCACGAGTAACACATAATTGGCCCCACAGAAATGTGACAACGAACTCAAGTCAAAAAATTGCCAGCTTGTTGTAATGGAATTATAGGTTAGGTGTTTAAGAAGTTGATCGCAAGAGGGAAGAAGCTGTTGGAATGTCTACTAGTTATAGTTTGCGTTGATCGGTAGCGCCTACCTGAGGGAAGGAGCTGGAAGAGCTGGTGACCGGGGTGCAGACGGTCCGAGAGGATTTTGCACGCCCTCGTCTTAGTTCTGGCAGCGTGCAAGTCCTGAATGGTGGGTAGGGGGGTACCGACAATCCTTTCAGCAGTTTTGATTGTCCGTTGCAGTTGGAGTTTGTCCTTTTTTGTAGCAGCACCAAACCAGACTGTGATGGAAGATCACAGGACTGATTCGATGACCGCTGTGTAGAACTGTCTCAGCAGCTCCGGTGGCAGGCCGTGCTTTCTCAGAAGCCGCAGGAAGTACATCCTCTGCTGGGCCTTTTTGAGGACGGAGTTGATGTTGTTCGTCCACTTCAGGTCCTGAGAGATTGTAATTCCCAGGAACTTGAAGGTCTCGACGGTTGACACGAGGCAGCTGGACAACGTGAGGGGCAGCTGTGGCGCAGGATGCCTCCTGAAGTCCACGATCATCTCTACCGTCTTGAGCGTGTTCAGCTCCAGGTTGTGTCGGCCGCACCACAGCTCCAGCCCGCTCCGCTTCCTGTCGATATGCAGACTCGTCACCGTCCTTGATGAGGCCGATGACAATCCCCGCGATAAACTAGGGATTACTGTATTATACATTTTCCCCCCTCACAATTTAAACGTTATGAAATTCTTGGGTCCATTTTGAGGAGGTGATTCTGTCTCATGCTAATGAGTCACTGCTCACCCCCCATCCCCATACAGATGGGCTAATATAGATTTTGGCTTTTATTATTGTGACAACCGGGCAACAAAGCAAGGGATGCTCGGTGTTGCTAATTATATTTAATAACCTTTCTAACCCCTCCAGCAACTAGTTTTCCCCAAAAAGCCACTAGCAAAAAATATAACTTTTTGTGGTGTTATTGGAGACTCCCTCCAGAGCAGATGTTCCCCCCAAGCTTATGCGCAGCTAGCATTGTCTCATTCAACTCCATCCCCACATAAACCAAGCGCCCATAAAGATTTTATTTCTATTTTCACTGGTGGAGACAGCACTTCATCACCAAGCAGCCCAATTACACTTTGTCAATAATATTGCATGTCCGTGCATGTGGCGCATGCAGTGGACACGACTTAAGGCAGGGGTGTCAAACTCATTTTTGTCGCGGGCCACATTGCAGTTATGGCTTCCCTCGGAGGGCCGTTATGACTGTGAACCCATATAAAATATTGTCTCATATAATGGCATATACACAACAAATTGATGGATAACTAGTTTTAAATTCAGAAGCCAATAAAAAAAAATTCAACTATTATTACATTTATTTCAAAAAGGTGATTGGTAACATAAAATGCTTGCAAAATCTCAACATTATACAAGTGAAGACACAAATTTTGGTATTTTCACAAGAAGCATGAAGTCGACACACATGATTTGCTTTCGCGGGCCACATCAAATGATGTTGTGGGCCGAATCTGGCCCCCGAGCCACCAGTTTGACACCTGTGACTTAAGGCTTCTTTATACTCGCACGGACGGCGACTGCGCGGACGTCACTGCGGCTATCCGGCACGTCGTTTGCCTTTATACTCCAATCCAACCCACGCGCGCAGTTTTGAAAATGTACTGCAGTTCACCTCCAAGTCGAGGGTGTCGCTACAGCTGGTATTGGCAAGGACAGAGTGGAGTTTCCTCTGGATATTTTTGGCCATTTCCGGTAGCCGTTTTTTTTACTTTCCTTTCAATAACAAGGAACAAAGCAAGAACAATAGCGACCGTGGAACAGTGTCTGCTAGAACTAATGGACCTAGATGACCAGATGATACGTTTAATTATGCTGCAAAATCGATCGAGAAGGCGGTGGCGTAGATGGTATGTAGAACCAAGGGGCACGCTGAGTACGTCATCACAGCATGTGACTAAAACGGACCAATCACGAGAGATGATCTCCGTGGCGTTCGACGTGCAGCAAATATTTTTGCCGTGTGCGCAGCAAGCTATGCAGAGGGGCCGCGCGGGGCAATTCATCGGTCACCGGTGTCGTGCGAAGTTACTTTTCATGCCAAAATGCTGAGATCTGGTGCGTACCCTTCAAAATAAAAGGCTACAAGCTTAAAACAGGAAGTCAAGTTAAAACTTGCACATAAAAAACATTTGACGTGAGAAAACCATTCGAAATAACTGTTTTAACAAAGCTATATTTAACTTTTAGCTGAAACATTAATTAATGAATATTAAGTCAATTGGGTTAGTTCCACACGCATTGCCTTTTAGTTCATAGGGTTGATATTGATACTGGTTATAAAGAACCCTGAGTCAAATCTTCATTTTAGTCCATGCTGCAGGCTGCTAAGAAAATGGATGTTCATAATTTGGACACCCTGCAAAGTTTTTTGACCCAGCCCCTTAAAAGAATCGTTTGGAACCGGAATCGCAATGAGAAATTGAAATCGGGACCAGAATCGCTCAAATTCAAATTCAATTAACATTATCCCCAACCCTTACACTGATGGATTGTTTTTAGAATTATAAATAGATTAAAGGTGAAGAATGTCAACGTGGTCCTCGCATTCTTCAATGTTTCTGTATGTGGCCGCTGGAAGAAAAGGTTTGTCCACCTCTGATATCAACAGTCAATGGAGTAGTTGCCAGCCAGTGTCAGAGCAGGTTAGACAAAAAAGCATTTACAGTTCACATTCACATCGATGGACAATTTCTTAGTCTTAAATAGAGGACAACATTAGAACTCCATACAGGAGGGCCGGAGCCTAGATCCGAACCGTAGATCTGTGAGGCAGACATGCTAACCACTAGTTCACTGTGCTGCCTAAAACCTAATCCACTGTATTTAAAAAAAGAAAAAAAAAATCTTTTCTCCCACAGGGTCAGCAGATCAGTGTGCAGGGCCAACAAGTGGCCCAGACAGCTGATGGACAGACTATCGTCTACCAGCCAGTCAATGCAGATGGAACTGTTCTACAGCAGGGTAAACTAAGCCACACCCCATAGCACTGACTGGCCAATCACAGTGCATTACACACTTTCACCCCTCCTGTGATGTTCTGGGTCAAATTGATTGGAATTGCTGTATTTATTGTTATTCTTTTGATGAATGAATCACCACTTTGGGGGTTTCAACATGCCAAAAAACTCAATAGTTTTTGCAGTTGTGTGTATTCTGGTGAATATACAGTGCCTTGTAAAAGTATTCATACCCCTTGAACTTTTTCCACATTTTGTGACCTTACAATCACTAACCGCAATGGATTTTGTTGAGATTTTATGTGATAGAACAACACAAAAGTATCTCATAATTGTTAAGTGGAATGAAAATGATATACGTTTTTCAAAATTTTATGCGGAGATGTATCTGAACAGTGTGGTGTGCATTTTTATTCCTCACCCCTGGACTCAGATACCCTTAAATACAATCCAGTGCAATCAATTGCCTTCAGAAATCACCTGACCGCTGTTTTAACTAATTTTTGCGTGCGGAAGCCAAAACTGAACTCAGTTTTTCTCTATCACGTCAAGTTTTTGAACAAAGTGAGAACAAAGGAAATGTATATGTCTGTAAATAAAACACTGAGATGGAATAGTTACAAGCTCTGAAAACTAAAACAACAGCATAAAACGGAATAGAACTTACAACAGTATGGTTAAGAGAGAAAAGCCAGCACAAATCCTCTTAATTCCTACTATGCTAGATTTCTGTTTGCAGATATTGATAGTACTGACTATTGGGAGCTGCACACACCCCTCACCACACTGTCACAATTGTTACTCCACAAACATGTTGCCACATAGCTGTAGATGAGTCCAATCATTATCAGCTGGCAAGTCTTACTACAGCTTATCAGTGGAATTTTGCTTATCTGGAGGGTAAGCTATGGAGAAAAAAACTGACTGTAATTTTGGAATCAGCATGTCACAATTTTAGTTTTATGTAGCATAAAAACCTAACTCAATAGAATTTTTAAAAAATTGTTTCCTAGTGTAACTACCTGTGTGTAATCTACTCTCAGTATAAATACCTGTTCTGTGAAGGCTTCAGTAGTATGTTTGAGAACATTACTGAACAACACCATCATGAAGACGAAGGAACTCACCAGACAGGTCAGGGATGAAGTTGTGGAGAAGGAAGTTTAGAGTAGGGTTAGGTTATAAAAATATAATTTCCCAAGCTTTGAACATCTCAAGGAGTACCGGTCAATCCATCTATCCAGTTTCTGTACCGCTTATCCTCACTAGGGTCGTGGGCGTGCGGGAGCCTATCCCAGCTATCTTCGGGCGAGAACCGGTTGTCAGCCAATTACCGGTCAATCCATCATCCAAAAATAGAAAACGTATGTTACAAATGAGACCCTACCAAGACATGGCCATCCATCTGAACTGACAGAGCAAGCAAGCAGGAGAGCACTGGTCAGAGAGGCTGCCAGGAGGTCCATGGTCACTCTGTAGGAGCTGGAGAAATCCAGAGCTCACATGGGAGAATCTGTCCACAAGACAGCTAGCTACAAGTTGTGCACTCCACAAATCTGTGCCAAGAAGACAGCCATTGTTGAAAGAAAGGCAGGAGACGTCCCATTTGCCACGAAGAGGACACCGCATACATGTGGAAGAAGGTGGTTGTGTCAGATGAGACCAAAGCTGCATTTTTGTCCTAAATGCAAAGCGTGAACACTGCTCATCACTGTAAAACATGGTGGAGGCAACATCAGGCTGTGGAAATGCTTTTCTTTGGCGGGGACTGCAGGGAAGCTGGTCAGAGTTGATGGATGGAGCTAAATAAATGTACTTTGGGAATCCTGTAAGAAAACGTGTTGGAGGCTGCAAAAGACTTCAGACTAGGAAGGAGATTCAGAGACCGTAAACATAAATGGAATGGGTTACTTAGATCAAAGAATATTCATGTGTTGGAATGGCCCAGTTAAAGTCCAGACCTAAATTCTGTTGAGCAGCTGTTTCAAGACTTGTGAAATTGCTGTTCAGTCGCTCTCCATCCAATTAGGCTGAACTTGAACTATTTTGCAACGAATAGGCAGCAAAGATGTCAGTGTCTGGCTATGCGGTTGCTGGTAGAGGCATGCGCCTCTCAGACCGGCAGCTGTAATTGTAACCAAAGGTGGCACTACAAAGTATTGACGTAGGGGGGCTGAATACAAATGCGCACATTTTTTTTTTCAAATTTTTCCATATTCATGTTTTTCACAATTTGATTTTCTTCAAATTTTGAAAACTATGAATCATTTCTGTTCCACTTTACAATTATGTGCTGCTTTGTGTTGGTCGATCACATAAAATCTACAGTTGAACCTCTGGTTACAAACTTCATTGGTTCCGTGACCCCGTTTGTAACCCAAAATGTTCTTAAATTGAGGTCATTTATCCCATTGAAATGAATGGAAATGCAATTCATCTGTTCCAGAATTAAATTATACGTAGCCTTATTTGATCAGTGTATGGTTAAAAATAAATAGTGCAATTTAGAAATAAGTGAAAACACATTATTATAACCAAAACTAAACTATGATAACAGTTTATTGCTCATTAACTAACTAAAGAGGGGAAAGAGAAGGAAAATTATACCTACTAATTGAAGAAGAGCCTTTTTCCATAATAACGTGAAATTCTAGTTCTCGGTGTTTTTTCTTTTGTCTGTTTTTTTTCTAATTAATTGGTTGATTGTGGCACAACAAACCGATCCAAGCAAACTTTTTTTCTGTTAAAAAAAAATAATAATTCAGAAAGTGGGACGTCACATTGTCATTTAAAAGATTAATTGCGCTGTTGGCCAATTTGCTGCACATTTATTTTGATCATTTTGTATTGCCTCGGTCATGCTATATAACCAGTGAGCCCTTTCTCATTTTTATCAGTCTAACAAAGAGGGGGAAAAACAAACAAAGATACAATGCATTGTGTGATCCACAGTCAATGACGGTGGCACAGCGCACAGTTCTTTCTGCTCATCTCTTCCTAACATGATCTTTATCAGTTTCCCTTTTTATCTTTGGTGCCATTGTGACTGTTTAGCCCTTTGAGTACTTTTTTATTTTATTTTATTTTTTTTAAAGAAACGTGCCCCACGACAGTGTTTATAATGTGGCGACTGCTGGTCGTATCTGATTGGCTGGAGGGATATAGGCGGAACAAGTGAACACCTCCACAGAGAGCTATTTTGACGTGATTATGCCAATATTAACCGCTCGTTGTTTTAATTAAAGACACGCTACAATTCAATAAATAACATACATACTGTAAGTACTTTTTTTTTGACGAAAATAAAAAGATTTATGGACTTTTTTTTAACCACGTCAATCACAAATGCTATTAGATTTGTGAGTGGATGGTCATGGAATGTCCCTTGAACGTATTTCCACTTTTACGTTCCAGAGCAGACGAGTTTTCAGTTTAGATCCAAGCGTTATGCCCACAGTCAATGATCGACACGCAGCGCGAGTAGAAGCACAACGTAGATAGCCTTCCATTCGTCCATACCAAGACTGTTCGCGAACAGAAAATAAAACGGAATCAGAATCCTCTTTATTTGCCAAGTATGTCAAAAACACACAAGGAATTTGTCTCCGGTAGTTGGAGCTCTAGTACGACAATAGACAGCCATTTTGACAAAAAAAATACTTTTGAGACATCATCCATTTTATGTACCGCTTATCCTCACTAGGGTCGCGGGCATCCTGGAGCCTATCCCAGCTATCTTCAGGTGAGAGTTGGGGTACACCCTGAACTGATTTCCAGCCAATCGCAGGGCACATATAAGCAGTTAATGTCTTTACATTCTCTTAATATTTTGGTTTTATCTGTTGCAGTGGTGTTTTTCTTGATTAAAACCAAAAATACTGGCTGGAACAGATTCATGGCATTTCAGTTCATTTCAATGGTGAAAATTTGTTTGAAATACTGGTACAAGTAAATAGAAAAACATAAAGAATAGATGCATACGAAAATCTCAATTGTGTATTTGGCTTCTGCTTTTGAGTTGTCATCTTAAAGGAGGATCTGTGTTTCTCAGGAATGATCACAATTCCCGCCGCCAGCTTGGCAGGTGCCCAGATTGTACAGGCAGGAGGTGCCAGCACCAACACCACCAACAGCCAAGGCACTGTGACCGTCACCCTGCCCGTCTCTGGCAACATGGTGAATGCAGGTGGAATGGTCATGGTAAGACCCAATGTTGAGGTACCCAATATCTTACTGCTTTTGCTTTTTTTTCCCCCCTCACGTAATCACACACGTGGCTTGGGGGCACAGGGTGTGGTCACAGTGCTTCAAAAGCACCAATTATTGATTTTAATTGAATTTTTTTATAGTTATTTTCTGCTTCATGCAATCATGCTTCTCATAAATAAAGTGTAAAAATGATACTATTATCATTCTGTTTCCATACATTATCATAGGCAACTTTAATGTCTATTTATATTTTTTAATTACTTAATTTTTTTATATTTGCTCTGTAATTATACAAACCGAACAGTATTTTCGGGACAAACCGAACAGTATTTTCGGGACAAAATCAAGTAGTACAACTAGCAACGCGTCAAGATTTGTTTTTTCTGTCAAAATGCTGCATCTGGTTGGAATTGGCACTTCAACCTGAGTACAACGCACAAACAATTTTGAAAAATCAGCTGATGGGTTCCAGAAAAATTGAGTTTTATGGATGGGTTAAATAATTGACTTAGTGGAACGTTTTTGTGTGATTTCGCCTAAAGAAAATGTGGTTAAAAATGCCTTTAAAATTATAATAAAATAGTATAATTTGATTATTTCACAACGTATATCCTCTACCGTTTTGTTTTGTCTGCTACTTGGGGAACCATTTCTCAGATTGGCTGACAAGTTTCAGTTCAAAATATCCACTAATGAGCTCGTACAAGTGGAAATTCCAAGGGGTTCTCCAAGTCAATGTGTCAAAATTTAGCAGAATTTGTAAAATATTTATTTATTTATTTATTTTTATTTTTATAAATATGACTGAACAACAACCATCATTAATTTCTTTAGGGTTATGTTTTGTTTAATGATAATGCTTTTCCGAAATGCTTGTTTCATTTCAATCCCATTAAAATAAAATTAAATGTGTTTCGCCTGGCCCTTCATGTTTTCTTGTAATAATTGTACCCATCTTACAAATTCTGCCTGGGTACTCAAACATATGAGCACAACTGTGTGTATTCTCGTTTACTAAATAAAAGTAGGGCTGTGAATTTCAAAATAAGAGCAAGTAAATTTAATAAAGATGGAGTTTCCTCTGCATTTTATGGCCACTTCCGGTAGCCGTTTTTACATTCCTTTCCAGAACAAAGCAACAACAATGGCATCCGTGGAACAGCGTCTGCTAGAACAAATGGACCTAGATGATACGTTTAATTATACTGCAAAATCGATCAAGAAGGCAGTGGCGAAGGTGGTATGGGGAACGCTGAGTACGTCATCACAGCATGTGACTAAAACGGACCAATCACGAGATATGATCTCCGCGGCATTCTATGCGCAGGAATAATTTTTGCCATGTATGCGTCAAGTGCCGCATAGGGGCCACGTGGCCCAATGCATCGCTCACGTGGTGCAATGCGGGCGCGGGAGTATAACGAGGCCTTCAGCTGTGCTTGAACAGCATAACTTGTAACATACAGATATATTATACACATTGTTTGTTTTTACAAAAAATCATATTATAAATATTACTCTTGTTCACAGTCTTTCTGGTTGCAGAGAGAGGTTTTATTTCTAAGTATGTTTAATATTATTATAAGCCACTTTTGTTACATAATGCATAGTTTGAGCATCAACACTGACTGTGCTTAAATATAGTTAAATTCAATATACTATACTTAATGATTCAATATAAATGTTGCACAAACATTAATTAAATAGTACTGTTTGAATTTAAAAGGTAAATACAACTGAACTGTACTTAGGCAGTGATTCTTTCATGCCCACGAAAGGGAGCCCGCGTACCACTCCACTCTGATAATCATCATCGTAAACATTTGGATCATTACACCTGCTGCTTATAGCAGTACCGAAGGACGGTTTTTACAGAATGCTAACACTTAGTTAGTTTGTTAGCTTGTTTGTTGCTGGTTGGTTTTATGCACGGTTTGTTCCGGATCAGATGGTGCCGGGAGGCGGCGCAGTCCCCACAATGCAACGTATCCCTCTGCCGGGTGCAGAGATGCTGGAGGAGGAGCCCCTTTACGTGAACGCCAAGCAGTACCACCGCATCCTGAAGCGACGGCAGGCGCGAGCCAAGCTGGAGGCCGAGGGCAAGATCCCCAAAGAAAGGAGGGTAAGGCTCGTTTGTCCTCACTGTAGTTCAACGGGGTCAGTCAATAAATCCAATACAAACGCTCATTTTCACTCTGGCAGAAATACCTTCACGAGTCTCGCCACCGTCACGCTATGCAGCGTAAGCGAGGCGATGGAGGGCGTTTCTTCTCACCCAAGGAAAAGGAAGAAATGGCGTTGGTGTTGGCACAGGTAAAAGCACATCGGTCCATCTCGCCTTTTGTTTTCTGTACCACCAAAGCTGGGGTCAATTTTGGTTGACTGTAGCTGCAATGCAAACTGCGCTTTTGATTGGATGCCGGTCAATTGCAGGACACCTACAATAGACCTTTTCACAATGACGATACAACGTACTTCTGGATGGCAATAGACAGAGCACTCTCTGATTTCACTATGCGTAAACAAACCCTATGTCATTTGAGCAAGTCAGAGCGATTGAATGATGACTTGAGCCCTGTTTTCTCTACCGCCGTAGTTTTATTGTGTGATGTGTCAGTTGAAAAGATGTTACGTGAGCTAAATTGCTTTCAAGGGAGACAGCACATCAGCTGTAATTTACATTTCAATAGGTAAGTTGGTGCAAAAAGAGACGTGGTGGAAATTCAGACATAGTTAACATGATCATTGAGGGACTGTTTTATTAATTGACCTTTCTGTTGCTTGGTTTTGTGGCACATATGTTTTTTTTTTTTTTTAATGCTGAAATGGATATCATGCTGTAGAGCTGACATACTGTAGCTAGCATGCTAGCCATTATGTTGTCCCATCTTACTCAAACACACACAATCAAACATTTTATACATAACTGGGACCAACTCCACAATGGAGGTTTGCATTAATTCAGATATTTTTCTTCAAATCGGTTAATCAAATTATTTTTTAATTTATGCTGTATCCATTTATCTTGTGGAATTATTAGTTTATTTATTGTAAATTATTACAATTTTAGTAAAATAAATAATTTTATAACTCTAAGAAATCCATATCGTAATTAAAAAAAAATCCATACATGAGCTGCGACTCAAACCGAGTCAATCAACAGGCAGAACAGCCAGTGAACGCTATACTGTAATTCACTGACACCCACGTCACTCACCAAGCCAGGCCCCACCTTTTAAACCTATTCACACTCAGTCACATCATGCTACAGTAGGACGTGAGGATGGTGACCCCAAATGGACAAACATATCTGCACGTCACTTGCACTTTATTGTGTTTAATGATGGAAAATCATCCGATGACTCAATTAATTGATGGAATAATCTTTGGAACATTTAGTATTCCAAAGATAGGGCTGGGGGATTCATTGAAATTTAACCTTAATTTCGATTTTGGGTTCTCAAGATCATAAAAACATTCGAAGAAAAACAATTAATGTGCCGCGGCGCTGGTTGTGTATGTAAGTTCCTGCGTTGTAAATGCACCCTGAACGCACCCTTTGTTGCTTGTAGCAAGCGTGTGACGGATGTTCTTCTGCCCTCCCTGAGCGAGCTTTAAGCTGTTTACTGACACCCCAGTTGGAGTTTACTGTAAAACTAAATGCACAACAAAAATAATTACTCACATTGGATATTTAAATACAAGACACACATCGTTTCAGAAATAGCCTGTTTATGCCATCAGTCAATAGAAAACCCTATTGACGGGGTAGTGAACATTAGCATTAGATCACGGGAGTGATTGACCTTCAAATAACGAATTTTTACACACAAACGCCGTCGTCACATCCAGACAGACAATATAACAATACCCACGGTCATATATTCTTCCGAATCTGTAGAAAACGTGTTTAATAAAGTTTTATTGTGACTTTCTTCTTCTACTCGTTATAGCTTACTGTCATATGCAACTCCATGCATGCATCACTCTACACTGGCCCCAAGAGGCCAAGGCCAGTCAGGAACTGCAGTCATGGCTTTGTAGAAAGACACAAATGCTTTTTTCCCCCTGACGGTCTGACATGAAATCAGATGAGGTTTTTTTTCCAAAATGTATATAATAGACAGTACAGTCACCCCAGGCGTGTAAATGTTTTTAGCCATGGCTGTATTTATTTTTTGTTTTTTATTTCTATTTTTTAATATATTATTAATTTTAGTTGTTACACATTTATTTTGTGGTTGTTCTATGAAGTTATATTTTAAGTTAAGTTTATTCATCGTGATTTCAATATCAAACAAAATAATGGTGAACATTTATTTTTTCATAATTGCCCAGCCATACTAAATTATCAAAATATTGAGTAGCTGCAGCCCTACATTTTTATTTGATTAAATAATTTGTGAAGGAATTATCATTCAATAAATTATAAGTTGAACATTTATAATGAGAATGAAAGTATTTTACATGCACATCAAAATGAACTGCTCTATCTGTCTGTTTTAATAATCAGATGTGGCCCTTGCGCACAAATGTTTGCTCAGCCCTACACCACACTGTGAGTGACTGCGACCTGGCCAATACAAATGCCAGAGCATTTTATTTACGAGCGTTGTTGATTTCATTTTATTTTCCATTTTAGAACATCATCCTCAACGCATTCTGATGCCCTTGTTTCTATTCCTGTCCCAATGTGCTTGCTATAAATAGCCAATGTTTCTCTTGACAGCAACAGCAGGAAGCAGTACAGGCGGCAGCCGACGACACGGTGGCGCAGATGATCCGAGTGTCGTAGCATCGCCTGATTGACTGTTCATCGCGTTTGCCAGCTACTCTTCTATTCTACTCTTCACTCTGGGCTTCCGGCCAGCAGTGGCAGCCCCTCTCTTCCTTTTTTTGTCTGTTATTGAAGAAATCTATCCTCTGGCCAAACACTTTGTCCACTATTATTTTCCCCCTAGACTAAAGTAATGGTTACACCTTCTCGTTTTTTTCCCCCCGTGTAGAAGAAGTGCTCCTCTCTGGCCAACACTTAGCACCTGCTATTTATTTTCCCCCTTGGATGTAGTTACACCAAGTCAAACTCTCATCCTGCTCTGTTCAATGCCAATAATGAGCCATGGATACATGTAAATGGTACTGCCTTCTTGTGCTTGTCGTTAATGTATATGTTGAAATCTTCTTTACTTTGACCTCCCCCCTACACACACACGCACACAAACAGTTGTATACACAGTTGAGAATATTGTATATTAATGATTTTCCTCCTCCCCAGCTTTTTTGGACACATTTTATACAATGTTGTAGTTGGAATTTTTATTTTGTTGGGAAAATGTCCTATCAAGTGTTTGAATTGTAGACTTTTACTCATCAAATTAAACATTATTTTTTTTTTACATGAACTGTTTGTAAAAACTTAATTGGTAGAGCACCTGTTAATTAAACTGCAATCGGTAACTCGTGTGGTTGTCACTTGCATTTGAACTGTGATGCTCCATTGTTTGTCATATATATATATATATATATATATATATATATATTAATTACGCTTCATGATGCGCCACACATTTTTAATGAGAGACAGGTCTGGACTGCAGGCAGGCCAGTCTAGTACCCGCACTCTTTTACTACAAAGCCACTGCTGTTGTAACACGTGCAGAATGTGGTTTGGCATTGTCTTGCTGAAATAAGCTGGGGCGTACATGAAAAAGACGTTGCTTGGATGGCAGCATATGTTTCTCCAAAACGTGTATGTACCTTTCAGCATTAATGGTGCCTTCACAGATGTGTAAGTTACCCATGCCATTGACACTAACACAGCCCCATACCATCACAGATGCTGGCTTTTGATCTTTGCGTCCATAACAGTCCGGCTGCTTCTTTTCCTCTGGCCCGGAGGACACGACTTCCACAATTTCCAAAAACAATTTGAAACGTGGACTCGTCGGACCACAGAACACTTTTCCACTTTGCATCAGTCCATCTTAAATGATCTCGGGCCCACAGAAGCTGGCGGCGTTTCTTGGTGGTGTTGATAAATGGCTTTTGCTTTAGAGTTTCAAGTTGTACTTACGGATGTGGCGTCAAACTGTATTTACTGACATTGGTTTTCTGAAGTGTTCCTGAGCCCATGTGGGGATATCCTTTACACATTGATGTTGGTTTTTGAAGCAGTGCCCCATGAGGGATCGAAGGTCACGGGCATTCAATGTTGGTTTTTAGGCCTTGCCACTTAACAATCAATAATTTCTCCAGATTCTCTGAACCTTTTGATTATATTATGGACCGTAGATGATGAAATCCCTAAATTCCTTGCAATTGTACGTTGAGGAACATTGTCCTTAAACTGTTCGACTATTTTCTCACACACCTGTTCACAAAGAGGTGAACCTTGCCCCATCTTTGCTTGTGAATGACTGAGCAATTTAGGGAAGCTCCTTTTATACCCAACCATGGCACCCACCTGTTCCCAATTAGCCTGTTCACCTGTGGGATGTTCCAAACAGGTGTTTGATGGGCATTACTCAATTTTCTCAGTCTTTTTTGCCACCTGTCCCAGCTTTTTTGGAACATGTTGCAGCCATAAAATTCTAAGTTAATGATTATTTGCTGAAAACAATCAAGTTTATCAGTTTGAACATTAAATATATTGTCTTTGTAGTGTATTCAATTAAATATAGGTTAAACATGATTTGCAAATCATTGTATTCTGTTTTTGTTTAACACAACGTCCCAACTTCATTAGAATTGGGATTTTGTATATGTGTATATATATATATGTGTGTATATATGTGTGTGTGTGTGTGTGTGTGTATATATATATATATATATATACACACACACACACACACACACACACACACACACACACACACACACACACACACACACACACACACACACACACACACACACACACACACACACACACACACACACACACACACACACACATACATACATATATTTGATGGCGGCACGGTGGACGACTGGTTAGAGTGTCAGCCTCACAGTTCTGATGGACCCTGGGTTCAATCCCCGGCCCTGGCTGTGTGGAGTTTGCATGTTCTCCCCGTGCCTGTGTGGGTTTTCTCCCGGCACTCCGGTTTCCTCCCACATCCCAAAAACATGCATTAATTGGAGACTCTAAATTGCCCGTAGGTGTGCAAATGGTTGTCTGTTTGTATGTGCCCTGCGATTGGCTGGCAACCAGTTCAGGGTGTACCCCGCCTCCTGCCCGATGACAGCTGGGATAGGCTCCAGCACGCCCGCGACCCTAGTGAGGAGAAGCGGCTCAGAAAATGGATGGATGGATGTTTATTTGATGTACAGTATTATGTTTTTTGTTATGACTGTAGGTAGCCGTCAGAAGCCCAGTTTACAATCGACCAATCACGACGAAGAGGGCGGAACTATTAAGGGACTTCCTGATTGCGGGAGAGACTTAAGTCAAAACACATTGTGTAACCATGGGAACGAACAATGTGCGACCGTTGCAACAAGTCATTGTAACGCAAAGCAACTCACAAAGTCCAATAATCGCTTCATTTTTGTCGATTTGACGTTCCCGTTTTCCACCGCGGAGCAGATGAAGGCGACTGGCCACCCCCGCACTTCCCGGAAGCTCAGGTGGCTACAGTTTCACAATGGACCAATTATGGAGAAGAAGGCGGGACTATTATTGGCCTTCCTGGGGGGGGGGCTGAGCCAAAACACTCATTGTGTAACCATGGAAACACAATGTACTACTGTCGCCTTAACTCAGAAGTACAAAAAGTACAACAATGGCCTTATTGTCGTCGGGTTGACTGCCCCGCTTTCCTCGGCACAGCCGATGGAGGCGACCCCCGCCCCCTTGCCAAGAGCTCAGGTGACCCGCTCGCCTCAGCGCATCGCTCCCTCTCCTGCCCTCCCCGCCCCGCAGAGATGCAGCCTGCCTCCGGACCGATGAGATCGCCGCCGCCTCAGAACCGAGCGACTGCCGTCAAACAAAGTCGCCAAGACACAAAAGCGCTTAATATTCCCATCCAAAGTGAAATAGTTGTTCGTCTGTGTTAGACGTGCTTTTTTTTGGGGGGGGGGGTCCTCTCCTCCCTTCGGTAACCTTGTCCCATCAACCCCGCTCCCCGACACGGGACACCCGACGCGGCGGACGCGATGAGCGACTCGGCGGCGTCCGACGGAATGGTGGCCGAGGTCAAACAAGGCACCAAGTACGTCAAGGAGACCGAGAACGTGGCGGAGAAATACTCGGCCTTGACCGTGAGCAAGAACAGCAGCGACGTGAACATGAATGTCGGGGAGATGCCCTCCGCCGCCTTCACCGCCGTCCCCACGTTCAAGTCCGTCAAGAAGGTAAGGGCTAGCCGCCGCATTACCGTGGAAGGGGGAAGGGGGAAGGGGGGAGGCAGACCGGTTGCTACTGCCGCAGTATAATATCTTCATGAGTATGGGCAGCACGTCTGGGGTTTCGTCCCCATGCTTGCGTGGATTTTTCCTCCCATAGTTCGAAAACATGTTAGCATGTTATTAGCTCATTAAAGACGAAATTGTCCATAAGTGTGACAATTTGGTAATTCACAGTGCGAATGTGAGTTGGAATGCTTTGTTTGTCTGTATGTCCCTTCCCATTGACTTGTGACCAGTCCACTGTTTGTCTGTATATGTGCCTCGACATTGGCTGGCGACCATTCCAGGGTGTACCTCAATGTGACCTTCTGCACGAATCGTTGTTTGTATGCAGTATATCTATACATCATTCATCCATTTTCTTTACGCCTTACCCTTATTCAGGGCGCAGCCTATTCCAGCTAGCGTTGACCGGAGCCCAGATTCGAACCCTGAACCTCAGAACTGTGGTGCCTTAATAGTGGTTTGTTTCTTGACCTACAAGTGTCCCAATTTAAGAGTCTTTCAAGTTACAAGCTGTTGCTTGGCCAATTTTTTTTGCAGTGTTGTGAGGCAAAATTTGAGTTATCGCCGAGCTCCAGATACGTCGCCACTCAAGTGAAGCGATGCACTTTCATCTGTTTATTGAACAGGACAAACAGTCTAGCACACAAATCCAAAATGAAAACACATGAGAGGAGCAGGCGGCACGCTGACCGACTGGTTGGAGCGTCTGCCTCGCAGTTTTGAGGACCGGGGTTCAATCCCCGGCCCCGTCTGTGTGGAGTTTGCATGTTCTCCCCGTGCCTGCGTGGGCTTTCTCCCGGCACTCCGGTTTCCTCCCGCAACCCCAAAACATGCTTGGTAGGTTAATTGACAACTCTAAATTGCCCGTAGGTGTGAATGTGAGTGCGAATGGTTGTTTGTTTGTATGTGCCCTGCGATTGGCTGGCAACCAGTTCGGGGTGTACCCCGCCTCCTGCCCGATGATAGCTGGGATAGGCTCCAGCACGCCCGCGACCCTAGTGAGGAGAAGCGTCTCAGAAAATGGATGGATGGATGGATGGATGGATGGATGAGAGGAGCATGGATCAGACTCTAACACTGAACTAACCGCATGGTAAAGTGCCAGTCTCAATGACTGCAGCTTCTGACTGCACTCACTAGGCCAAGCCCCTTAAATGCACACCACCACGAGTGCACTTATTGTGTTGTGAGAGAGAGATACTTTTGGCTTGATTACACGTCATAAAACTTACACTTACATTCTTCTTCGTTTTTATAGGTTTTATATAAATATGTATCCAATACAATGCTATTTTTCTACATAAAAACAAAAACATCTAAACAACAAAAAGGTGATTTTTCTGGGGGGGGGGAGTTGGACCAGATTAATTGCATTTCAACGGGGAAAATGTATTTGCTTGACAAATAAACTGAGCTACAAGCTCGGTCACACAACAAACTAAACTTGTAAGTCAAGGTACCACTGTGTGGGTATAAATACATGTATAATATTCATATAATACAAATCGGAAAAGAACGAGGCAAGGAGAACATTCACAAAAAAATGAAACATGAACAGGTCCATTTAACCCGCCATGTAGCAGAAGGGTTTCCAAATGGTGATGCATGAGCAAATATACGGTGAGTCTCATTCTCAGCAGGGTATGTTGTGTAACGGCTCCATGGGAAGGAGAGACGAGGTCACTGACTCACACAAGCAAGCACACGCACACACACACACACACACACTAGTTGTCTTTCATACACACTCTCTCGCACACACTCAAGCCCCCGCCCCCTCTCTCATTCTGCTCTCTCTCACTTGCTCTTTCTCTCCACACACACACACACACGCACACACGCACAATAAAGTTGGACAATTTGACCAATTTGCTGGTTAAAAAGAAAAAAAAAGCTCCAGTTTTATTACTGTTGTCTTGGCAGGACTCAGTCTTTAATAGACCGCTTTTTGCGTACAAAGGCCTTCAAATGTAAAAAAAAAAAAAAAAAAAAAAAAAAGTGGAATATGTCTCCTTGAAGCAAATGTTTGACTTCACTAGTTTTTCCGGGGTGCAAGCGCCGGCTCAGTTGGACTTGAGCCTCTGGCGTGTATTCATAACAAAGTGCTTTGTTGTTATAAGCTCTCTGCAGCATTCCTACCATCCAATATGTTTTCATATTGGAACGCAGTCCACATGTTGTTCTTATTGCCTGTTATCCACGTCGATCTCAAACCGTGGTCCCCGAACCCCCGGGGGTCTGCGAGCTGTAGCTCGGGGACCGCAAAATAATTACCAATGAATTATTATATTGTATCCTTTAAAAAAAAAAAAAAAGTGCATACCTTGAAATGAGGACTGGTGCGAAAATAAAACAAACATGATAAATATAGGTGTCATAATGAATCGATGAATCAACAACTATTTTGATAATCGGAGCCCTTTTATAACTTCAAATTGTTCAAATCCTATGATTTCAGCCTCTCAACAGGAAATATTGTAGTCCTTCTTGAAAGCAGACTGGTTATCGTTTGTGTTTCCAAACATCTGCTTTCACTTTAAAAAACAATGATCAACAGTTTTTCCTAGTTTCTGACCTCTTACGGACCAAAACTGTCACCGAATCATAATCATTTTATGGAGAGAAAAAATAGTCAGTTTAATCTATGACAAAAATATTGTATTATTTGGAGCCGTAGTGCGAATAACGTGTAATTGAGATGTAGTTGAACCTGAAGCAGCCTCAGAAGTGTACTGTATAACTAACTAATAGCTCTTCATTAGCATTAATCAGTAGCCAATAAGTGGCTCTCACTTTGAAAAAGCCTCGTAAGTACAACTTCACTCTCTCTGGTGTCATTGCTTAATTGTTGTTTATTTGGTTTTGTTTAATCAGTAAACAAAACCAAACAAACAACAATAATCGATTGATAAACAGTAATTGAGAAAAAAGAATTCATTTGAATGCAAAATACATTTTCAAGCGAGTAATCAATGGACTAATTGCTATAATAATTGATTCCTGAAAATATTTGATAGTCACAGCCCTAATAGTGAACCAGTTACTCTTCCTTACCTTATCTTTTGGGCCAATTAAAAGCTGTCATATGATTGTGACGCATCATCATAAGTGGTTCTTGGAATGTGCGACGTGCGGCTGCACAGGGTGGTATTGGATTGCATTAATATCAAAATATTATCACTTTATGTTGGAAAAATGTGACTTTATTCTCTGTCTGTCTGCCTACTTACCGATCTACCTGCAGTATTTACCTGAGGTCACGTACTGTAATTGTGTCCATGCAATGTTTTGTGTGTAATCCGCCGTGCATGTGTCCATCCAAACAGACTCAAGGCATTTATTTTAAGACTTAGTCAAGCGGCCAATGTGTTGATGTAAGAGCGTCTGTCGGATGACGGCGGGCCCTCACCGAAGCAGATTAAGTCTGCCACCTGGCCGGCGATCACCTCGAGAAAAAAGTTTTTGGCTTTAAGATCTAACTGGGTGGCTTGTTTGTTTGATGAAGACAAGAGCCCAGGCCAGTACATTCTGGATGTACCGTTACGCTCCTGATGTGCCATTTTCTATGAAACGGGTTTCTGATGCCTGTCATGTGTCAGCGGGCGCTTGTTGCCCCTTTGCAACCTGTAAAGACAGAAACTACTATTTCCCTCCTATTAGCCAATTGATGGCTTCATTTGATTTGACTGAGTGATACATAGATACTCTCAATTTTAAAATGCATATATCGCAAACAAATCCCTTCAGCTGGGCACTTACTGTACCTTGGGTGAGGAAGGAAGGAAAAAAGGAAGAAATGAAAGAAAGGGAGGAACTAAGGAAGGAAAGGATGGATACATAAGGGAGGAAGAAAGAAAAGAAGAGGAGAAGGAAATAAGAAAGGGATGAAAGAAGCATGGAATGATGGAAAGAAGGGAGGATGGAAATAAGGAAAGACAAGTTTTGGGTATCACAAAGGGAATAAGGAAAAGGAAAGAAGGATGGAAGACAGTAAAGAAAGAATGGAAGGGGAAGGAATGAATGGAGGAACTAAAGAAGGAAGGAAAGATGGGGTCAGAAGTGAAGAAGGAAATGGAACAGAAAATAAAGAAGGAAGAGGAGATGAAGAGAAGGCAGACCACAAGAAAGAAATGAAAGAAGAGAGGAAGGAAGTAAGGAAAAGGGGACTGAAGGAAGGAAGGAGAAAAGGATAGGGGAGAACGAAATAAGGAAGGACATAAAGGAAAGGTATAGGAAAGAAGAAAGCAATGTAAAAGGGGAGGAAGGAATGAAGGAACAAAAGAAGGAATGAATGAAGGAATGAAGGGGACAGAAGGGAGTCAAAAAATGAAAGGAAATGCAGAAAGAGGGAAAAGGGGAGCAGAAAGGAAAGGAAAGGAAGGAAGGAAGGAAACAAGGAAGGCAATAAGGAAGACAGCCTGTAAGAGAAGAAGTAATGGAACAAATGAAGAAAGAAGGGAGGGAGGGAAGAAATAAAGATGGCAGAAAGAAGTAAAAAAGGAAATAAGGAGATCAGGAAGAAAACAAAAAAGGAATCATGGAAGAAGACAGGAAGAAAGAAAGGAAGGAGGACAAGGAGGGAAGGTAGAAAAGTAGAAAGGAATGAAAGAAGGCTGAAAGGAGAAAAGACGGAGAGAAGGGAGGAAGGAAATGGAAAGGAGAGAAAGGAAAAGCAAGGGCAGACAGAATAAAATAAGGAAGCACGGAAGAATAAAAAGGAATGAAGTGGAGAAATTAAGTAGGAACTAACAAAAGATGCTTGGAAGGAAACAAGGAAGGGGAGGAAGAAAAGAAGTAAAAAAGGAAGGAAATAATTTAGGAAGCATGGAAGACGAGAAGGAATGAAAGAAGGGAGGATGGAAACAAGGGGTCCAGAATGCTCTCTCGCTTATTCTCGCTCTCTTTGTCTCACTCTCTCACTCTTTATTTCTGTCCCTCTCTTTATTTGTCTACATCTCTACCTCTCTCGCTTTGTCTGCCTGCGGGCCGTTGGAAGTGAGGCGAACAGGTGAGCGGCGCCTCCCACTCGACTGGGCGGGTTTTTTTTCTCTCGCTGGGCTTAATATCGTCGGGTCCAGCGGGTGCCGTAATGTCACTCGGAGGACGCAGAGGCAGCGATGGCGCACACAGCGGTGAGTGGCCGCGAGCAACTCCGTTTCATCTCGAGACACGCTTGATTTGTTCTCACGCACACTCGCGGGTCGAGGCGAGTCACACAGTGCTTTGCAATTCTACAAGAACGGGCAGTATGGCCAAATCATATTAATTGTGTTTATTCCGCATCCGAAATTTTGCAAAGCAACAACGTAGCAGTTACGACCTTGTGGAGAATCGTCTTTTTGGGTGGGCCTCAACATGGCTGAACTATGTCACTCTTCTGAATTTAGCCTTGCCCATCTAAGATATCAGCTTCCACTTTAGACAAATTCCCTATTTGGAGTTGGTCAAAGCACAAGCCCCAGAATTTGCCCAAGTGGGCTGCCTCAGACCAAAATGACCGACTTACTCTCCAGTTTAAGACATGGGTTCTTGCGATTTTTTGGTGCAACCTGTTATAATAGAAACGACCACTCAATTTCGTGTCGGTTAGTGAAACTGGTTTTGGGATCTGATTTTTTTCAAAAACCTTCCAAGGGGCGCGACGGAGCAAATTCATCCAGATTGGCTGCTTCAAATCTAAATTGTCAGCTTCCTGTTCAATTTTGGGCATGGGTGCTGGAAACTTTCTGGTGTGTCCTGTTATGATGGACATGTCCCACCCGAGTTTATGGGGCTATTTTTTTTAATTTTAATTTTTATTTTTTTTATAAACTTACCGAGAATCATCACATTAGTGTGCCGGGGCACATTAGTGTGCCATGAGTGCTCTTCAGGTGTCCCGTGGGAAATTATAAAATTTTTCGTAATTGTTCCAAAAAAAATGTATTTGCAAGAAATAATGTATCTTTGTTCATCTATTTATGCCAGTGAGGCATCGTGACAGACAGAACAAATAAATGTTCTTCTCTTAGATGGGAGGAAGTACATACAGTAATTCATTTATGCACTTTTTGTGAATTTTTGTTTGTTGGTGTGGCGTATGATTTTTCAATTGTAAAATATATTCATTGGCACCATAACGAACACCATGTTCAAGCATAAGTGTGTCCAGAGGTGCACTTGGCACCAGGACACCCTAGGTCGCAGTTCGATGATCGACTTTGTGGTCGTGTCTTCGGACTTGCGGTCGCATGTCTTGGACACTCGAGTGAAGAGAGGGGCGGAGCTGTCAACTGATCACCACCTGGTGGTGAGTTGGCTCCAATGGTGGGGGAAGATGCCGGTCAGACCTGGCAGACCCAAATGTATTGTGAGGGTCTGGTGGGAACATCTGGGAGAATCCCCTGTCAGAAAGAGTTTCAACTCCCACCTCCGATAGAACTTTGCTCATGTTCCGGAGGAGGCGGGGGACATCGAGTCCGAGTGGACCATGTTCCGCGCCTCCGTTGCTGAGGCGGCCGACCGGAGCTGTGGCCGTAAGGTGGTCGGTGCCTGTTGTGGCGGCAATCCCGAACCCGTTGGTGGACACCAACGGTGAGGGATGCCGTCAAGCTGAAGACGGAGTCCTATCAGGCTTTTTTGGCCTGTGGGACTCCTGAGGCAGCTGATGGGTACTGGCTGGCCAAGCGGAATGCAGCTTTGGTGGTCGCTGAAGCAAAAACTCGTGCATGGGAGGAGTTCGGTGAGCCATGGAGAAAGACTTCCAGACAGCTTCGAGAAAATTCTGGTCCACCATCTGGCGTCTCAGGAGGGGGAAGCAGTGCACCATCAACACTGTGTATAGTGGGGATGGGGCGCTGCTGACCTCGACCCGGGATTTTGTGAGTCGGTGGGGAGAATACTTCGAAGACCACCTCAATTCCACCGACACGCCTTCCCATGAGGGAGCAGAGTCTGGGTTCTCTGAGGCGGGCTCTCCTATCTCTGGGGTTGAGGTCACCGAGGTAGTTAAAAAGCTCCTCGGTGGCAAGGCCCCGGGGGTAGATGAGATTCGCCCGGAGTTCCTAAAGGGTCTGGATGTTGTGGGACTGTCCTGGTTGACACGCCTCTGCAACATCGCATGGACATCGGGGACAGTGCATCTGGATTGGCAGACTGGGGTGGTGGTCCCCCTTTTTAAGAAGGGGAACCGTAGGGTGTGTTCCAACTACAG
Organism: Phycodurus eques; assembly: GCF_024500275.1. Lineage (NCBI taxonomy): Eukaryota > Metazoa > Chordata > Actinopteri > Syngnathiformes > Syngnathidae > Phycodurus > Phycodurus eques. The sequence goes on from NC_084525.1 coordinate 24,903,666, forward strand.
GGGGATCACACTCCTCAGCCTCCCTGGTAAGGTCTATTCAGGGGTGCTGGAGAGGAGGGTCCGTCGGAAGTCGAATCTCAGATTCAGGGGGAGCAGTGTGGTTTTCGTCCTGGCCGTGGAACAGTGGACCAGCTCTACACCCTCGGCAGGTTCCTCGAGGATGCATGGGAGTTCGCCCAACCAGTCTACATGTTTTTTGTGGACTTGGAGAAGGTGTTCGACCGTGTCCCTCGGGGTGTCCTCTGGGGGGTGTTTCGGCAGTATGGGGTACCGTACCCCCTGATACGGGCTGTTCGGGCCCCATACGACCGCAGTCAGCGTTTGGTCCGCATATCCGGCAGTAAGTCGGACTCGTTTCCTGTGAGGGTTGCCAAGGCTGCCCTTTGTCACCAATTCTGTTCCTAACTTTTATGGACAGAATTTCAAGGCGCAGCCGAGGCGTAGAGTGGGTCCGGGTTGGTGGCCTCAGTATTGCATCTCTGCTTTTATCAGATGATGTGGTTCTGTTGGCTTCATCAAGCCGTGACCTCCAACTCCCACTGGAGCAGTTCGCATCTGAGTGTGAAGCGGCTGGGATGAGAATCAGCACCTCCAAATCTGAGACCATGGTCCTCAGTCGGAAAAGGGTGGCATGCCCTCTCCGGGTCGGAAATGATGCCCCAAGTGGAGGAGTTCAAGTATCTTGGGGTCTTGGGGTCTTCACGAGTGAGGGAAGAATGGAACGGCAGATCGCCTGGCGGATCGGTGCAGCATCTGCAGTGATGCGGAGTTTGTATCGATCCGTTGTGGTAAAGAAGGAGCTACGCTGAAAGGCAAAGCTCTCGATTAAACCGGTCGGTCTACGTTCCTACCCTCACCTATGGTCACGAGCTGTGGATCGTGACCGAAAGAACGAGATCGCGGATACAAGCGGCCGAAATGAGTTTCCTCCGCAGGGTGTCCGGGCTCTCCCTTAGAGATAGGGTGAGAAGCTCGGTGATCCGGGAGGAGCTCAGAGTAGAGCCGCTGCTCCTCCGCATCGAGAGGAGCCAGATGAGGTGGCTGGGGCATCTGATTCGGATGCCTCCCGGTCGCCTCCCCAGTGAGGTGTTCCGGGCACGTCCCACCGGGAGGAGATCCCGGGGACGACCCAGGACACGCTGGAGAGACTACGTCTTTCGGCTGGCCTGGGAACAGCTCGGGATCTCCCCGGAAGAGCTGGATGAAGTGGCTGGGAGAGGGAAGTCTGGGCGTCCCTGCTAAAGCTACTGGCCCCACGACCCGACCTCGGATAAGCGGTAGAAAATGGATGGATGGATGCCTTGGCTCCATAAAGGTTGGAAATCACTGGTCTAGGGTACCTGCTCATGATTGGGACTCATGTCAACAAATTCCCTAGTCGGAGTTTGTCCACACACAAGCCCTTGTCATTCGTGTGCTCCCGGATTTATGGTGTGCACCGTGTGTGTTGTGTCAACTCTGCTGACCTGCGTGTTGGTTTTCAGTGCAAACACATTCAATGGACATCTAAAATAAGGAGGAAATTTGACAGCATTCCACAGTGAATGAAAGCATTTGAAAGAAGTGATCACTGAAGTCCTCTGGATATGTTCGCCAGAGAACAGACTTATGCCTGGAAATGTTTAGGAATTGGAAGGCTAAAGAAAGAACCTGCACTTTTCATATTCATTTGCTGTATTACAGTATATACTATATATTCCATTTGGTTGACTTTCAAGACAAAATTTAATTGAGAGCAATTCTATTTCTTATATGTTCTCAGTAGCCATGAGGGCAAAAGCAGGAAGCACAAGGTACCTAGCAAAATAGAAGCAAGACTTCTGCACAGGCATCCACAGGACGGCTGGCCATCAGCACCAACTGTCATGACACTCAGACAAAAAATACTTGGACAAACATTGGATTCCATTCTGAAAAAAAGGGCTGCCAAAAATCCTCGAAGAATGACAACTAACATTAGAACCTTTTTGTTGTGTTTTTCTCTCCTGCAGATCCAGTTTGCCAATGCGGAGGACAAACAGGAGTTCAGCAAATACCCGACGAAGGCTGGCCGCCGCTCGCTCTCTCGCTCCATCTCGCAGTCGTCCACAGACAGCTACAGCTCGGGTACTGCCTTTCATCTTAGCGTTTTAGCCCTTTATTGCCGAAAATATGTTTTTTAAAATATATTTATTATTTTTATTGCTTTATTAATATTGTCAATATTAAAATATATGGTTGATTGGATTATTGTCAAAAAATAAAATGAAAAATATTGTAAAAGTAAACAATTATACAAATACAGTTACATACAAAGTCATATTTTAGTTGCTCTTATTAAATAATTAAAGTCACTATAATTACAATTAGCCTGTTTTGAGGAGGTGGACCTGTCTCATGCAAATGAGCACCAGTACACCCCTTCCCATTAACTACTGAGCCTGGGTTTTGTTACCATGACAACTAGAAGGTGAAGCAAGGGGATTGAACAAGGAAAGCGGCATCTACTTGCAGGAATGGAGACCAGAGTTTGGGGGGGAAAAAGCAAGCGCCCATGAAAACCGTACAACCATTTTCACTGGTGGAGGCAGCACTTCAGACACTTAAGTGTGCAAGTATGTGCTACTTATCAGAAACTAATCTGTGCATCCAACAGCACTCGGTGCAGCTCTACTTACCTTTTGGCTTTGATGTAATAGTGTTTCACACAGTGTAGCCCGGCCGTGGCTTGTAAGTGGCTCTGGATCTTCGCCCAGCCTAGCTTTCAGGTCATGGGCACAGAAAACCTGGTTGGGGGTGTGATTATGTAAATTCGCAGAGGGGCTCGCTGCGACACATTTTCAGAAATAGTCAGGTAACCGAAGTTTGACTTGGTTGCCAATTCAATCTAGTTTGGAACATAACAAAATGTGGAAAAAGTGCAACGCTGTGAATAAACTGTATGTCATTCGTCTGTTCGTGTAAAAGGTTCACTCAGTGCATTCAAAAGGCCTCTTGTGGTGCATTTATTCACATTTGTGTCCTTGCTTTCCCAGCTGCGTCGTACACTGACAGCTCTGATGACGAAACATCCCCCCGAGACAAAGCTCAGGTCAACACACAGGGCAGCAGCGACTTCTGCGTGAAGAACAACAAGCAGGCCGAGTTTGGCCGTCGTGAGATTGAAATTGCCGAACAAGGTTCTTTTGGGGATTGTCCCTCTGTTCCAAGATTGGTGTGTCTGCAAATAAAAACTTTAATGGCAAGGAATATGATGAAAAAAGAGAGAGGGGAAGCACGGTGGACGAGTTGTGGGCACATCTGCCTCACAGTTCTAAAGTCTGGGGTCCGAATCTTGGCTCCGGCCTTCCTGTGTGGCGTTTGCATGTCCTCCCCGCACCTCCATGGGAATTTAAATAAATAAAAATGTTCACAAAAATAAATATTCAATTGGGGCCACAAAATACTACAGTAAGTACTGTATAATGTGTGCACAAATACAAATGAATAATATTAATATCACTCCAGGATAGTTAGGTGAGCAAATGGAGCGCACCTTTTCTAGAATGGTAAGTAGAGGAAATCCATTATTGCAGTTTCTAGAAAAGCTGCACTCCATTTGCTTACCCAGATGTCCAAGTTGTGCGTGGGGATGATGTCAAACCGAGAAAATTCATTTTCTGCACACGTTATAGCTAGCTATACAGTGTGACGCTTACTTATTAGTTTAATCTCTTTGGTTACCAAGCTCATTACTCAATTTTCTCTTTTTTTCCCCCAATCAAATCAATATTCCCAATTGAAATGAAATAAAATGTGATTAATCTGTGCCAGCTCCCCCAAAAGCATCATCATTTTTTGTATGGTGTTGCAAAGGGATGGAAAATTTCTGGCAAATTTCAGGAACGTTTATGATAAATGTCAATAGAAACCTAAGAATTTGGGAAATATTCCAAATTGGAAACTTTTAATGGGAATGTATATGAAGTAACTGGCAATTAGGGGCAATTTAATGTAAAGTTATGATATTTAAACATAAATAGATTTTTTTTCTGCGAATAGCAAGCACCAATGTAAATAAGGTAGCTGTCCTTGCCTACATTTGACCTTATTTGTTCCCTTTTATTTTCACACTTTACTCGAGCAACAGCGTAACTGAATCTCGTTCGTCACTCAAATTTTGTACGTCAGTGCACTCATAAGTCAAGGTACCATTGTACTATATTGTACTGTATTGTATAAAAACATAGTAAAACATAATAAAAGAAAATGTAAAGATGTCTCACAAAAACAGATCTAGTGTTATGTGTGTGGCTTTAAGGGGCGTGGCCCATTGAGGGACAGCAGGAACATGGCCGGTCTACGTGTGAGCATCTGAATGTGAGTTGTGGCTGACAGCAGCTCCTTGCGTGTGTTTTCATTTTGTAGTCAAGTGTAAAATTGTGGCTGGCGACACAACGCAAAAAAATTACGAAGTCGTAGCTTTGTAACTCAAAAAACCTGTTGAGGCACTTGCAAATCAAGGTACCACAGCACTTGCATGAAATCGGCGTGTTGTTTTTTTTTTTTTGAGGGGAGGGGACTTTTATAGTCAAAAAGTAGTGTCCTGAGATTGGGCCTTCATTCACAATTGGGTGTTTTTTTTTTTTAAACTATAGTACAAAAAGAAGAATAAGAACAGAAAAAGGACACGGAGTTCCTATCTAATAAGGTGCAAAACTGGTCTCCATCTTCTTTCAAAGATAGGGACCTTTAGTTGATATCGGCTTGTTTTAGTAAGGCTAATGCTAAAATATAATTTTACCAGCTATATTTAAATTCCCTATTAAGAAGAGTCTCTCAATTTACTCAATTCATTGTTTATTCCTGCAAATGTTCATTAATTCCCATGTAAAGTTTCCAACTTTGAAAATTGCCGGAAATTTGCAACCCTGCTCGCAAAACAAAGAAAAACAAATCTGTGACAGCTTGTAACTGGAAAAACTCGTCAGTTGGTAACACTGTTAAGTTAAGGTGGCGGTCAAAATGAAAATGTCTTTCGCATGTCATGTGTGGGGTTCGGCACCGCTGCGTCATGTCGTTTTTGTTGCCTGACTGACATCCAATCCGTGCGTTTGCTTCCTCCAGACATGTCGGCCCTCATTTCCCTGAGGAAGAGAGCCCAGGGCGAGAAGCCTCTGGCGGGGGCCAAGGTGGTGGGCTGTACCCACATCACCGCTCAGACGGCGGTAGGTTCCGTCTTGGCCTCGCCCGGCATCCTTTCCGGTGTCTTAGTCATTTTGTTTGCTCCGGTTGCCTCTCAGGTGCTGATCGAGACCCTGGTGGCCCTGGGGGCTCAGTGTCGCTGGACCGCCTGCAACATCTACTCCACCCAGAATGAGGTGGCCGCCGCTCTGGCTGAAACAGGTGAGATCCCCGAGGTTCCAGCGCGGACATCCGCCCACTTGGAATTTAACCTGTGCAACTTTTTGTTTTGGGGTAGTTTTATTTTAGCTTGTATAATATTTTTGCTACTTTTAGTACAAGTTGTACACGTTTATTTGTATTTGTATTTATTTATTTGTTTTAAACCCCTACAACTATTTACTCTTGGTAGTTTAATTTTAACCTGTGCACATTTTGGGGGGTAGCTTTATTTTAACCTGCCAATTTTTTTTTTTTCATGGTAGTTTTATTTTTAACCTGTACAAGAATTTGGATAGATTTACTTTAACCTGTACAACCTTTATTTGGTAGTTGTATTTTAACCTGATCAACTTTTATTTGTTTTATTTTAACCGGTAAACTTTTTGGGGATAGTTCTGTACAAACTTTTTTTTAACTTGTGAACCATGGATTCGTTAATCTTTAATTCTCTCGCGGCTGCTCGATTCCCATGTTCCTCCGCGTAACTGATAGCTTGCAGTTTAAACTGTGCTTCGTAAGCGTGTCTCTTCGTAGGGGCCATTTTCGGGGGTCCTTAGTCAAACCGATGCACATACCGGAACTATATACCTTCTGGGGGCGTGTCTTTAGCGTCCTCTGTCACGCGCACCCTTACACCTTTACGTCCGCATGTTGTCCTCAGTCACCTCCGCCTTCCTCTATATAAGCAGCGTGTCGGCAGGCAATGCTCCCAGAATCAGAATCAGAATCATCTTTATTTGCCAAGTATGTCCAAAACACACAAGGAATTTGTCTCCGGTAGTTGGAGCCGCTCTAGTACAACAGACAGTCAATTTACAGAACACTTTGGAGACATAAAGACATTGACAAAAAACAATTGTGCAAAAAGATGCAGAGTCCTCTAGCACTTAGAGCAGGTCGAACGACTAATATTGCAATAGTCCGGTGCAATGACCATTGTGCAAAGGGCGCTGAGACTTCAAGGAGTGTATGCGGTTTAAAGTGACGCGTAGTGCGAAAATCTGGGACAATGTTGGTTGTGCAAATGTTGCAGATACTCCTCAATCAGTGTGCAAATGGAGCAGATGCTACTCTGGCATGAGTGGCCAGTATATGCAAATAGTGCAGCATGGCGAGACAACTACAGTGAGTGCACGAGTAATACATAATTGGCCCCACAGAAATGTGACAACGAACTCAAGTCAAAAAATTGCCATCTTATTGCAAAGGAATTATAGGTTTGGTGTTTTAGAAGTTGATCGCAAGAGGGAAGAAGCTGTTGGAATGTCTACTAGTTCTAGTTTGCATTGCTCGGTAGCGCCTACCTGAGGGAAGGAGCTGGAAGAGCTGGTGACTGGGATGCGGAGGGTCCGAGAGGATTTTGCACGCCCTTGTCTTAGTTCTGGCAGCGTGCAAGTCCTCAATGGTGGGTAGGGGGGTACCGACAATCCTTTCAGCAGTTTTGATTGTCCGTTGCAGTCGGAGTTTGTCCTTTTTTGTAGCAGCACCAAACAGACTGTGATGGAAGAACACAGGACTGATTCGATGACCGCTATGTAGAACTGCCTCAGCAGCTCCTGTGGCAGGCCGTGCTTTCTCAGAAGCCGCAGGAGGTACATCCTCTGCTGGGCCTTTTTGAGGACTGAGTTGATGTTGGTCGCCCACTTCAGGTCCTGAGAGATTGTAATTCCCAGGAACTTGAAGGTTTCGACGGTTGACACAAGGCAGCTGGACAACGTGAGGGGCAGCTGTGGCGCAGGATGCCTCCTGAAGTCCACGATCATCTCTACAGTCTTGAGCGTGTTCAGCTCCAGGTTGTGTCGGCCGCACCACAGCTCCAGCCGCTCCGCTTCCTGTCGATATGCAGACTCGTCACCGTCCTTGATGAGGCCGATGACAGTGGTGTCATCTGCAAACTTCAGGAGTTTGACAGCCGGGTGCGCTGAGGTGCAGTCGTTCGTGTAGAGAGAGAAGAGCAGCGGAGAGAGGACACAACCTTGGGGCGCCCCAGTGCTGATGCTGCGTGTGGATGAGGTGGCCTCCCCCAGCCTCACCTGCTGTGTCCTGCCCGTCAGGAAGCTGTAAATCCACTGGCAGATGGCAGGTGAGACGCTGAGCTGGAGAAGCTTGGTTGAAAGGAGTTCAGGGATGATGGTGTTGAACGCTGAGCTGAAGTCCACGAACAGGATCCTCGCGTAGGTCCCTGCACTGTCGAGGTGTTCTAGGATGAAGTGCAGTCCCATGTTGACTGCATCATGCGCAGACCTGTTCGCTTGGTAGGCAAACTGCAGGGGGTCCAGCAGGGGACCTGTGACACTCTTGAGGTGGTCCAACACGAGACGTTCAAAGGACTTCATGACCACAGATGTCAAAGCGACAGGCCTGTAGTCATTCAGACCAGAGATTGCAGGTTTCTTGGGGACTGGAATGATGGTGGAGCGTTTGAAACAGGATGGAACTTCGCACATTTCCAAAGATCTGTTGAAGATCTGAGTGAAGACTGGAGCGAGCTGGTCCGCGCAGACTTTGAGGCAGGATGGGGACACATGGTCCGGGCCTGCCGCTTTGTTAATCTTCTGTTGTTTGAAGATGCGTCTCACATCCTGTTCATGGATGGTTAACGCAGAAGTCAGAGGTGTGGTTGTGGTCGCGGGTGCGGTCAGTCAAGCGGAGCGCTCATTAAAGTCACACAACAACATGTACAGATTTTGGAACTCGGTGCACACATAAGGCGCGCCGCACTATAAAGCGCACCGTCCATTTTGGAGAAAATGTAAGACTTTTAAGTGAGCCTTATGGTCGTGAAAATACAGTAGTTATATTTTGAACCTGTGCAACTTTAATTGGTTTTGTCTTAACATAGACAACTATTTCCTTTTGTAATTTTATTTTCATTTCTGTAGCTTTTTTGTGTAGTTTTAGTATAACCTGCACAACTTAAATTGTTATGCTCGTTTTTTTTTTAACCTTTACATATTTTATGTAGGCGGCACGGTGAACGACTGGTTAGAGCGTCTGCCTCACAGTTCTGAGGACTGGGGTTCAATCCCCGGCCCCGCCTGTGTGGAGTTTGCGTGTTCTCCCCGTGCCTGCGTGGGTTTTCTCCGGGCACGCTGGTTTTCCTCGCACATACCAAAAAACATGCATGGTAGGTTAATTGACAACTCTAAATTGGCCATAGGTGTGAATGTGAGTGCGACTGGTTGTTTGTTTGTCTTTGCCCTGCGATTGGCTGGCAACCAGTTCAGGTTGTACCCAGCCTCCTGCCTGATGATAGCTGGGATAGGCTCCAGCACGCCCACGACCCTAGTGAAGTGAAGCGGCTCAGAAAATGGATGGATGGATGGATGGAGTTCTATTTTAACCTGTTCATCTTTATTGTTTCATTTTAGTCCGATCAACTTGTGTTTCAGTTTAACCTAAACAACTCTTATTTTGGGTTGGTGTTTTTTTTTTAGTTTATCATGTCACTGCAGACACAGACGTGTGTAACTGTGAAACTGTCTAACAACTTGATCGTGATGGAGTGTCGCCTCCCGCAGGAGTGCCCGTGTTTGCCTGGAAGGGCGAGTCCGAGGACGATTTCTGGTGGTGCATTGACCGCTGCGTCAACACGGAGGGCTGGCAGGCCAATATGGTAAGGTACGGTATGGCTTTGGTGCAGCGAGGAGACCTTCAGCTGTCATCCGTCTTCCTCAGATCTTGGACGACGGCGGAGACCTGACACACTGGGTTTACAAGAAGTACCCCAACGTGTTCAAGAAAGTGCGGGGCATCGTCGAGGAGAGCGTCACCGGAGTTCACCGGTGAGACTTACAAGACACTTTGGGCTCAATTTTTCGTAGACAGCGCATCTGCGGTGTGGCACAAATGCCGGCGTATCCTGATATTATTGTATATATTGTAAGCGCAAGACTTTCTGTGCGTTTGCCAATTTGGCAGACTGGTCTGTGCCAAGATGGGCGTTCCGTGCAAGAGAGGCTGTGTCCTTGGACATGGGATCTCAATTCATTTATGCTCAGACCACATCTAACTCCTGCCACAAGGTTGACCGCTGGTCTAATGTGATTTTGGTGAATTTGATCAGGGCACAAGCAGACAGATACTGAGGTCCCTGGACATGTTTAAGTCACCAGCGTTTATCACCAGCTCATTCTGTATTTCATAAGGGAACCGGCTCACATTGTTGGTTGCCAAGAGCAGTGACAATGTTCCAATCATGCACAGATCGCTGCGATTACGGATCACCCTCTTCCTCACAGAGATGTCTCCATGTGAGACTGTCATTGAGCCGCATTTAAAGGGAATGAGAAGAACCGCCTTGATTAGCGGTGAATGAAGTTGGCTGTAGCAGCCCGCCCACTCTCAGGTGCACTGGGGTGTGCTGGTCTACGAAATTACCAACCCCTCCCTCACGCAAAGTTGCGCCACCCGCCCGCCGCACCAGATTTACACCGGTCACGAGAATTGGGCGCAGTGTCAGGTTGTAGGTTGTCAAGAGATACAGAGACACTGAGGGCGTCACAGAAAGCCATAGAAGTGGCCGTTCTTGGAGATTTTCATGGCTCAAACACCTGTTGTGAATTTTGCCACTCAGCGCCTTGTTGTCGAACAGCAAGTTGTTCAAAAATAATTGAAACATTGAACAGTTAGACATTGGTCAAATTAATCTGACCTGTAAATGTTATTTTAGGTTAATCCTGAAATTTCACAAATGTACATTTTCTGATGTTTTAAACTTTTAAAAGGGTCAATTTGACCCGCAACATAACAGGAGTGCTTTCATTTTTTTCCTGGTGACTTTGGACCAATTCCGTTCACTTTCAGAGTGTGTACAGTTATTAGCTGTAGCTGTAAACGGCAACAGCAAACTGAATCTCTGAGATGTGGTCATATTAGTTCCAAGTTGGCTTACACAGATTGTTGAGTTTTCCCGTGTGGCCATGTTGCAGACTGTACCAGCTATCAAAAGCCAGCAAGCTGTGCGTCCCGGCCATGAACGTGAATGACTCGGTCACCAAGCAGAAGTTCGACAACCTCTACTGCTGCCGTGAATCCATCCTGGATGGGTGAGCGTCCATCCGGCTGTCGAACACCCAAATTCACTCATTTGATTTTTTATTTTATTTTATTTTTTTGCCAGTTTGAAGAGGACCACGGACATCATGTTTGGTGGTAAACAGGTGGTGGTGTGCGGTTATGGAGAGGTGATTTCTCTTTATGAATTGATTAAAATGCTCATGAAAACACGTTTTACATGTGCATCTCAAAAATGATTTATTATGTTGTAATTGTAAAATTAGAACATGGTAGAAATATTTCCAGTCTTTATTTATGTTGTTTTTAATCATTATGGCTTGCAGCAGATAAACAAAAAGAAAAAAAAAACAATTCAGTACAGTGAACCCCCACTATTCGAGGGGAAGAGGGAGCGAGCACTGTCGCAAAGAGCGAAAATGTGCGAGTAATTGACAGCCCCCTGGAAGGTTTGAAATTGCCTATAGATGCCACAGGGTGGGGGCAAAGCACTACTTATGTCTAAATGAAGCTCCTTGACTTACTTTAGCACTTGTTCTTGACACAAAAATGCCACCGGAGGGCGCCAATTCTTACTTTTCTATTTTTACTTTTGGAATTGTAATCCCTCACTTTATCGCGGTTAATTTATTGCAGATTCTGTGCATCACAGATTTTTTAAAAATTTTTTATAGGTCAGAGTAGTGAAGTTACTCACGTTCACATCTGATACAGTTAACTGTATTGCCTATTTGATTTTAATGTGGCACAATGACTCACATAACCTCAAAGGTGCACTTATTCTTTTAAAAAAAAGAAACCTTAGAGAGTCATCTTAACTCATACATATGGTAAGTCACGAAATTGCTTGAATATACAAAGAACATGAGTGGAATGCCACTGTTTAAAACACAGGCCACAGTCACAATTTCATGAAATAAATTCAAATAGCAACCATACATTATAGCTAATGCACACACTCATAACAATATGGACAGGAACAAATGCAAGTAAAAAGCAATGTTTAGCTTGATATTCTACAACCACAGTTGTCTCTGATCTCAAATGTATTGAGATGCCCCTGTATGTGGTGTAGGTGGGCAAAGGCTGCTGCACGGCTCTAAAAGCCCTGGGAGCCATCGTGTGCATCACTGAGATCGACCCCATCTGCGCCCTGCAGGCATGGTAAGTATCTGCTACTATTTTTATGCCTACTAGGCTATGCGATATGGCCTTCAAAAGGAATCTCCCATCTTTTTCACGAAAATCCCATTTCACATTCTACCAATTTTTTTTCTCCTCTTTGCATATAGAAAAAGCAAATGACATTGTTCAAAACAAGGTTTGCTTTTGTTTTATATGTTTATTTATCATTATACATAAGACAGATAATTTCAAAATAAGGGCCTTTGGCAATGTTCAGTGCAATTGCCTTCCACCGGGCTCCCTTCTTGTCATACGCAAGACATTGATAATGATTCCGCTCATTACGTCACTTTCTTAGTGGGAATCTAAAGCTACTAGTCGCTTTTTAAGAAAATAGTTTCGAGAGGGGTCAAAAAAGTCAAAACATTTTCAACACTGACAGTGCTTTTTTAAAACTAGCTAGTTAGTGTAAGCCACTAATAATATACTGGTTTTAATAGCTCAAACTAATGAATTGCCGAGCCCTAATACTGATCGTTTGAAGTTGTTGACAATGTTTGTGTAATCACACCCGATCAGCATGGACGGCTTCCGAGTGGTCAAACTGAGCGAGGTCATCCGGCAGATGGACGTGGTCATCACTTGCACTGGTAAGAAAGCAAATAGAGAGGAAAAAGCACACGTTTGAAATGTGACTTTCCTGCATGCATTTTCTATAGCGCTCATTCTCATTAGGGTCTCATGTGAGTGGAGTCTATCCCAGATGACTTTGGGAGAGAGGCGGGGTACACCCTGGGCTGGTCGGCAGGCAATGTCAATGGCACACACAGTATATAGACAAACAATGGACTGGTGGATATTTTGCCCAGTCCTGAAATAGACAGTCAAAAAACGGTGACAGAGGCCTAAAATAGGAATGGTGCACTTGGACCTGCGACCTGTTGGCTCCATCGTGTTACTATTTTGTTTCCATTGTTTCTTGTGTTTCTGGTGCTGAAGGCAACAAGAATGTCGTCACCAGAGAGCAACTGGACCGCATGAAGAACGGCTGCGTGGTGTGCAACATGGGTCACTCCAACACGGAGATTGATGTGGTAAACGTCTACACGTTTGTCCGGGGTCCTCTCGTCGACTTTTTGATTGTCTTTGATCGTCCTCACGCAGGCCAGTCTGCGCAGCCACGAGCTTACCTGGGAGCGGGTCCGCTCGCAGGTGGACCACATCATCTGGCCGGATGGGAAGAGAGTTGTGCTTCTGGCCGAGGTAACGGATCATCGGCTACATTGCTTTGGATTGCGCTAGTAGTTTTAATCATCGTGTTAGCTTCCATCTTGGGTTGTTTGCTTCCTCTCTCAGGGTCGCCTGCTGAATCTGAGCTGCTCCACAGTGCCCACCTTTGTGCTGTCCATCACCGCGACCACTCAGGTCGGCCGTTGTGCGCTCGCTGTGCATTCAATACACCACTACGGAACCCCAGACATTTGACATGGAAGTGAATTTATGGCCACAACTATAGATATAACGTGAGCACAAAATGCTAATTTGTGCCCACGAAGTAGGTATAATGTACACAGAATATACAAATTAATAATATTCATATCATTCCTGGACAGTTAGATAAGCAAAGGGAGCATATCGAGAAACGGTAAGTGAGAGCACCTCACTTATTGCAGTTTCTAGTGAAGGTGCGCTCCATTTGCTTAACCACACGTTCAAGTTGTTCATGGGAATGATATTAAAGGGACCGAATAAATGTTTTGTAATTTTCACACACCACAGAGAAGTGTTTTTAAAAAATGCCAAATTTGAATGAAAAAAAAAAAGGAAATCACCATTTATGTAAAAAAAAAGCCTCTAAAATGACGAAAAATAAGGGCCGCCCTCGAGCTTTAGGACTCTGGGGGCGCAGGAGACGAACCCTTCTTCTGTCAATAAGTTGATTATGTTCGTTAGCACGCTATGTGCTCAGGTGTCTGTAGTCAACTACAGGCTAAAAAACGTGTGCCGCTGTTTTCAATAAACAGTTAACTTTTCCTTGAGGTTCTCTGTAATGTGACACAGACAGCAACACTGAGCAAGGTGCTAGCCAGTATCAGCTAGCGGGCCCCACAGATCGGCCCTGGGCTGCCAAACATGCCACCACCCACCCCGCGGATTGGTCACCCCAACAGAGACACTGTAGTCCAAATAACACATAGCCCCAGGGAAGATGCATTTTTTTAGAGCTTGTTGGCTAACTACACGATGTAGTGGTAGAAACGGGCCAAGCTATTATTAAGTAATTCGCAATTGCGCCAAATAGCCACAGATGGCACTTGGTTCTTATCTACAGTAGTGGGGGAGGGCCGAAAGCCAGAAAGATAGGTCAATGGGCTAGTTTTTAGCCCCACCCATGCTACACACAACAACTCACAACAAGTCAGTACTAAATTGTTCTCAGTCTTTGCATGTTTTCAGCACGTATTTTCTAACATTTTTAATGTACAGTATTGGGAAAAAAACAGATAAAAATTACTTTACAGTGCCTTAAGCCGACCATTGAGTATTTTGTGGCCACAAATGAGCTTTTTGTGTGCTATGTTACAGCGATAGGGACTGAGCCCTGCCATGAATAGTGGAAATCCTGTGTAATTGATGCTCATACAAAAAGGTTTGTATTTGCCTTTAGCTACCACAAGATGGTGCTAAAGCACTTTTTTTCTACTAGACAAAGCTACTGCTTGCCACCAAGAGGCGCCAAAGCAAAATTTTAACGTGAGACATGGCTTTGGACTGAGCACAAAAACAGTTTTCCAGTGAACAATGGAGAATAGGTTTATAAAAAATTTTTTTATCTGCGAATGCCAAATCACGAGTAAGCAGGGGTTGACTTTCCAGTCGACCCCCACTCATTTGTGGTTGGGCTAGCGCAAATTCACCCTTACGCAGATTTGGTTTCAGAACGTAAGCCGACTTTATTAGCAGAAAACATACTCATGTAAAAACCAAAAAATAAATAATTAAAAAATCATGGCAAAAAAGTGTTTACTTTTGACTTTTGATAATTGTTTACTGCTGCCAACTCTGCGGCCGACATGCAAACTTGTAAACTTCATAGTTAAGAAATGTTTGCTATTAACAAGCAATGCCCATTGGGCTTTGTTGACTATGTGGTAGAATTGACTGGGATGTCACTATTTTACACACTGCCTGCAGTCACGGTTTGATAATGAAATGAATTGAAAATGTTTGAAAGTTTCACATCTTATCCAAACATACCACGCTGGTGTGCATGGTTATGGTGACATTGTTGACGTACAGTACTCAACATCGGCGAGTCACTTTCATGAGCCACGAGGAATTAGTGTGCATCTTAGTTCAAAATCTGTTGCCAAAGGTGAACGACTTGACAATAAAATGTTACTGTACCAAATAGAAACTATTTTTGGACTCATTGTTCAGTCCCGACGGTCCGGTTAATCCTATATCCGTTATATCGGGGTACATTTTATCAGGGCCCCACTCACTGTACTTTCAGAAATGTTGTGTTGCTTGTTACCTGCCATGGAGGCGCTCAGGCGAGGATTAGAGATTTATTTATTTTTTTTCATCCCCCAACTCTTGCGCTGCTCTGCCAGTCCCGGGGTACATGTACACGTTCGCAACTAACAAATGTGCCTTCTCCTCCAGTGTGAACCAGCTGATCAACGGATGGCTTTTTTTTTTTCAACCAAAATGCCAAGATGTTCTGCACTGTGTTAGCCACTATCTATCTTGGCGCTGTTCGTATTGTGCTGGCTGTTGCACCACAAGCGAGCATTCCCATATTCCTTTCTGAGCAGCTCGTAAAGCTTGTCTTTTAACCAGCTTGGAACTGGTTAAAAAAAAAAAAAAAAAAAAAAGCTGCCTGTGAGCTCCATGACCAGACATGCACAAGCAATTTTTATACTGAGACAGATACACTTACATCATCAATAAGCTTTATCGCGATTGGTCAGTTAAATCCTAATCTGTACCTTCGTCCAAATTTATATATTTTCCTGATTATACGGTTTCCACTGCGCACCACTAATTGACGGGTTTGATTTATTTTTATATTTTAATAAATATAAAGTGCTTTGTGTTGCATTTTTTTGTATGAAAAGCGCTTACAAATTCAATTTGATTGATACTTTCTTCCGGTGTTTCGGCGTTCGGTCAAGAATTTTCATTTCGGTGCATCTCTGCTGTGTACGTATATACTTTGGGAGAACAGTTCTGAAGTTAGTTGTTAAAATGTCATGTTTCGTTGGCAGTCTGATGTTCATCCGTAGGATGTAAAGTCATCTTTACAGTGCTGACCTAATTTGCCAGATAAAAAAACATCAGCACTCTGCCTCAAGCATCTGTCCAGCAGCATTTATCCATCATCTGAATAAGATATCCGCCCACCAACTGTTGTTAACGTTATATAAACCATCTTGTCGAGGTACCGGTGCTGGCAACAGGCTAGACAGCTAGTTAGCAGCTTGCTGGGTGAAGAGGCGAAGGAGGCAATTTGTTTCTGGAAGTTTTTTTTTTTTGGTAACGCTCCACTGGAAGTACAGAAGTGGAGAGTGGGAGGTGGCGATTTGACTACACAGAGCAAGCAGACACCAGCGAGAGATGAGTGATTTGCCGTAAATTGTTGCCTGTATTGTACAGTTCTGCATTTTTAAGAGTTCCGTCATTTTTAAAGATGTTTGTATGTGGAGGAAATGCTATTAAAGTGTTTTAAGATCATAGTTTGTGGTATATTTGTCACCTAAACTATCAATATAGCCAATTATAACTTTCTCCATTATCACAAATTTTACTGGTATCATCTTTAGTGAGGCCGGGGGCCATCAATTTTAGTTGGGTTAAAATTCTCTGTGAATAGCGGGGCTCCACTGTATATCTATACTTTTGTGGCCACCATTCCCCTCCTCCCCCCTTGTCATGTCTCGGGATCCGTAAACAACATGATATCAGGTTGTTCTTTGCAATGTTTATGACTGGCGACTCTCTCTCTGTCTGGCTCTTGTGTTTGCCTGTAGGCACTGGCCCTGATTGAGTTGTTCAATGCTCCAGAGGGACGTTACAAGCAGGACGTGTATCTCCTGCCCAAGAAAATGGGTAAAGACGTCCGATAAAACAAAACACGGTGTACCGTACACCATAGACGTACATACTATATGTAGTCACCCATGCTATTGTATGTAGAAAAATCCCTCTGCACACAACCAAACGAAAATGTTACAAAAAGTATCCACAGTGCACCCCTCCCTGTAGGTGACAATCAAGATAGACTAATGAATTAAAAACAAAAGTAGTGTTACCCTTCTCACTCTCTTTAAACACATTTATACTCACACTTAAAACACGCACACAAACTTACTAAAAGACTTTTTAAAGTGTTCCGTAGTGCCCTTTCTTACTATCTCGCTGTCAAGAAATAGGAGACTTTCGAATAACATCACTTTGAGGAAACAGACACACTCACACAGTTCTCCAAGTAAGAGACTAAGTGTCCTTGCGTCAAGCTGTTTATTTGCCACTCCCAGTTGAAGTTGACTGTAAAACTGATGCATAAAATAAAAGAGAATGAAAGATATTGTATTTCAACACCAAAATATTCAACCAAAGCATTTAATTAAAGTTATTTAAAGTCCGCTAGCTTAATGCTCACATTTAAGGGGGTTCACCGAAATTAATATCAATGTTACCGTAATTATAAACCTTCAAATAACTATGACTTCAACACACACGGATGTGCATTAAGTGTGAAAGCTCAAGGCAGCATTGTTGGAAAGATCTCCAAATAATTTATTCGTGAGATGGTTTTCTATTGTGTCATGGCATGTCAATCATTGGTGTTTGTATGGGGAATTTGCGGCCCCATGTGGAGTCAGCCTCTGGACAAGCAACGCAACAACAATCTAATCCTTAACATAAAAGAAAGCAAGCGTGCGGTGAAACAAAGGCAAAATTACTGCAATAAGGTTTCATTTCACTTGGGAAAATAATTTGAAATACCAGTGAATAGAGTGATGCGCTTGGTCACAGAAAAAAAAAAAAAACGGCATGTAAATGTATTACTGTGAACAAATAATCATTTTTGTACCACAAAAGTGAAATTGGATTTGATGATTGGGCATGTTCCCAACTTTGATGATGTCACTCTTTCCCTGCAGACGAGTATGTGGCCAGTTTGCACCTCCCCAACTTTGACGCTCACCTCACAGAGCTCTCTGACGAGCAGGCCAAGTACATGGGCCTCAACAAGAACGGCCCCTTCAAACCCAATTATTACAGGTACTGTGTATTCCTATACTATCCTCTCTGTACTGCTGGTTTGATCTTACACGCGTACAATCATGCTGTATTTTGTCTTCAGGTATTAATGGGAAGAAGGCCTGCTGACGTTTCCCTGAAATTAACACATATATCTTTTTTATTTGATAAATTGCTACCAAATGAAGGACTTATTTTGCTTATGTATCCTAAATAGCACGTCAGACATAGCTTTAAAAATGAATTGTATATTTAGCTAGCATGCTAAATGTCTGGTCAAATATGTAAACAAAAGCCTGCATGCATGCACTGTTCGCTGCTACAGATTTCATATGTTTTGATTTGTTTTTCTTTTTTTATGCACAAAAATGCCAAAAATTAAGGTTCATAAGAATGAAAGCTAGTCTGTGACATTATTATCACATATTTAAATATGATCTACATTCCACTCGCAGCCAAACAAAAATGTACAGTACACTATAGTCTCTCAATGTTTTCTATTTGTGTGGTCAGGATATTCATACTTTATTTGCATACATGCCCTCGAAAGGTACCACAAAGTAACCCTTAATTACTGCAACAAATTATACAGATGATATGGGACAACTGTTCCATACTGCAATACCTCAATTAATCTGGAACATTGCAATGTATAATAACATACATTAGAATTGGGTCAAAGTCACTGATGGTGTAGTGGTACACTCGCCTGACTTTGGTGCGGGCAGTGTGGGTTCAGTTCCCACTCAGTGACGGTGTGAATGTGAGTGTGAATGGTTGTCCGTGTCTATATGTGCTATGCGACTGACTGGCGACCAGTTGAGGGTGTAGTCCGCCTTTCGCCCGAAGTCAGCTGGGATAGGCTCCAGCGCCCCGCGACCCTAACCAAGATAAACGGTGTTGGAAATGGGTGGATGGATGGATGGATGGATAGAATTGGGTCAAAAATATCTGATCCTCTCCTGTCAAACTAAAAACTCATCAAATTCTCTACTATTCGCTTGGCCTGGTTAAAATAAGACTGTGAATCCCACAAACATTGCACTGCTTAAAATATGATTAACGTAAATTCCTCACCAAAGTTGTGCTTGTGCAAATAAAACTAACTTAATCCCTAGAAAGTTGTGCTGGTTAACATAGGGGCGCCTTGAGATACGAGTGACCTGACTTACGAGTTTTACGAGATATGAGTCGTCGTTCTGATCATTTTTCTTGTTTCGACTTGAGAGCGCAGACTTGAGATATGAGCGCTGTATGGTGGCAGTGAACTTAACTCACTTCACAGTAAGCAGCACTTTAACAAATAGTGAACAATTCTTCCAAAAAGAGGCTACAAGCTGTTTAATGCCACTTCCAGTTGAAGTTTACTCTAAAACTTGATATACAACAAACATTGTGTATTTGAAACACCCAAACAACTTTGCTTTAGGAATGCCAGCGCTAGCTTAATACGAAAACATCATGGAAAACTCCATAAACAGGCTAACCTATAGCATTGATAGCTACGGTGTTATGGATATTTGAACATAAACGGTGGAGGAACACGTAGATAGACAATATTACAGCACTCAGAGGAATTAAAGTCAATTGAAACAGTGCTGTCCTTTCCTATGTTCCAAAGGAAGCACCTTTTTATCTCTCCTTGAACCCTTGATGTATTACAACAAAGGTTTAGGAAAGGTGGCATAAAGGTTAGGAGATTGGACTTTCCGAAAAGGCCCAAAAAGATTAGTGGTGACTCCTCTTCATACTGTATGTGTCTGTCTGACTGTATTATACTGCCCCCCGGTGGCCATAGCTCACACACCAGAAGGAGCAGCACATGAATTGATTGGATGCATTAAATCATGATGCACAAACTGTTTTAACGCTTTACATTTGATCTATATTACTCTATTTTTTTATTTGAAAAATCATATTACAGTGCTCATTTCTTTATTGAAAAACACATTTCAAATTATATTTTTTTTTGGGGGTGGGGGGGAGCTGGCACGGATTAATGGCACTTGCCTTCATTTTGATAGGGAAAGATTATTTGAAACACAAGCATTTTAAACGCGTATCGCAAGGCACCACTATATGACACCTGTAACTCCCCCTGCAAAATTGTGCAGGTTAAAAGTAGACAACTGTAATTGCCCCAAACTTGGTTCAAATAATACCATAAACTCCCCCACCAAAACAAAAAAAAAATCACAGGTTAGAATAGGTACATATGAGTGTCAGAACACAAGTGTTTACCACTGAACTGAGAACGATAACAAAAACTTCCTGTGTTAGGGGTTTCCCCGTCAGCTATACCCTAAAAGGTTCATTTTCTTGATTTTTCGGGGGCAAAAAATCTAAATGAATCAGGGAAACCTGTGAGTGATGAGAATAAATTGAGTGGCTGTCGTATGTAGTTGTACATAGAAAAGCGCAAAAATGTCCACAGGCAGAGTAGCCACGACAAAAGAGACAGACTGGGAACCCAACCGCCATTATCCGGTTTTTAGTTGAAGTGTGAAGGCTTATTGAATGTGGTTGGTTGCCCTATAGACTTCAGTCCGTCTCGATTCAAGCAGTCTGTGTTGTTATGTGACAGAAACGTCAAGCTTCATAACCTCCTCGGTTAGATAAAAAGACAAAAGACCATCCACCATGGCCTAACAGTTTGCCAAACAGCATGTCCATTAAAAGAACCACCCAAATGATGCTAGTATGCTACCATGACCAAGGTTAATGTATTTTAATGTATTTAATATCTCCCAAATTAATTAGCCAGTCCCTCCATGATCATGCTAACTTTGTCTGAATTTCTGCCACATCTATTTTTTAATCATTCTGACCTGCTGAAAAACACACGTTTGTCCTTTGTAACGTAATCTTAGACAGCAAGTTTGCTGCCGAATATGATTGTCTTCTTTTGTTGTCAACATGCATTCAATCAGCAATAAAGACTTGATCTGTTGACAGTGTCATTTTTTTTTGGGGTGTGATTTTGTTGATGTCTTCCTTGTAATTGTTAAAACATTGTTTCATCACAGACATATTTTAAATAATAGTAAGTGTGCTCTGATTCTAAAGTTGGCTCTCAACATACATGCAACCCTGTTACTAATAAAAAATTAAGCCAGCTAGGAGAAGAGAAAAAAAGTGAGCAACATGACTCAGCAGAAAGGAAATTGAAAGGACGTGAGCGAATTGCTCTGACTGCGGGTAGGTACATAGGGTAAGTTCTCTTTTCTATTTTTCATGTATTAATTTTTATTATATAGTTAAGTTTGTTCTTGACCAGTGAGCTTATCAGCTAACACAGCAAGCATGTACTCTTGTACAAAAACAATAGCATTGCCATTGATTTGCAAACTTGTTACTGTAATTACAGTAATACTAAAATTAAATTAGTACTCAAATAAAATCAAACTTTCTTCAGTTAATGATAAGTATTTATTCGGCGATATTTTTTGAAAACGGTTTGTCAGGTGCCTGAGTATCTGTAACAGTGTTGTGCCAGACACAACAAATATTGTAATCCCCTAGTTTGTGGTCAAGGATGACACAGTCGCTGATGCACTACAGTCGCTTTATTACAACAAGCGGTAACAAAAATGCACATTCATACAAGAGCTGCAATCCGCTCCAACGCGTGCCCAAGTACTCCACACGTACTCCTCCCCGACTCGAGCCAACATTCAAGCTTAAATGTTCCTTTGCTCTTTCATCTTTGATGGCGTCACAAATGCTAATCACCAGGCCCGCACTTAACAGCCCCCACTCAGAGTTTAGATATTACAATATGGGGTGCGTTTGTTCCAAAAGGCCTTTGTTCCAAAACAAACCCACCCGCGCCATCTCCTTTCTTTGACTTCACAAACTTGAAATAGCCACAGTACATGAATGGTGAATGAGGTCGTTCAAAACCCCTTCCCCCGTCCCCTTGCCTGACACTCTGGCGCCCTGTCTGGCGGCCAGAGTGCGCTCTGCTGCGCCCAGTGTGTGGTGCTCTGAATAATCCAACAGCACGTTCCAACAACAGCACGGTGGACGACTGGTTAGAGCATCAGCCTCACAGTTCTGAGGACCCGGGTTCAATCCCCGGCCCCGCCTGTGTGGAAGTTTACATGTTCTCCCCGTGCCTGCGTGGGTTTTCTCCGGGCACTCCGGTTTCCTCCCACATCCCAAAAACATGCATTAATTGGAGACTCCAAATTGCCCGTAGGCAGGACTGTGAGTGCGAATGCTTGTTTGTTTCTATGTGCCCTGCGATTGGCTGGCAACCAGTTAAGGGTGTACCCCGCCTCCTGCCCGATGATTGCTGGGATAGGCTCCAGCACGCCCGCGACCCTAGTGAGGAGAAGCGGCTCAGAAAATGGATGGATGGACGTTCCAACAATGAACTGAGTTTCTGAACGGTCCGGAGTGTAGCAGAGTGCGCTCGGAGTGTATTTCCGAGCACACCCTTAATATAACAAATAAAATATCCCATTCAAAGTGTGCCATTTATAATAGTTCATTACCTGTTTTTTCTTGAAAACATAAGAAATATAACCTAAATATAGGGCTGTGTAATTAATCTGCATTTTGATTTTAGCTTAAAAAACATTCTAATCGAAGAAAAATGATTAATGTGCCAAACGGCGCAGTGTGTCAATGCACCCTGAATGCACTATTGTTGCTTGAAGCAAGTGTGTGACGCATGTTATTCTGCCCTCCCTGAGCATGCTGTAACCGGTTTATTGACACCGTAGTTGAAGTTTACTTGAAAACTAAACTCACAACAAAAATAATCTCACACATTGTACATTTAAATACAAGACACTTCATTTTGGAAACACTGCCATCTTAATGTTCACATATAATAAAAAGCCCGATTGACGGGCTAGCAAAAATTAGCTTTAGAAATCACGGGAGGGAATTACCTTCAAATATAGAACATTCACACAAATGCCGTATTAACACATAAAAACAGGTCATATAACAATACTCACAGGCATATATTTTTCCTCATCTGTTAAAAAACATGTTAAATTAATAGTTCTAGAGCAATTTTCTTCTTCTACTCTCTTTGTAGTTCCCTGCATGTACTGCACCACACTGCCCCTAAGAGGCCAAAGCATGCACACCAGGAACAGTAGATATTTATTTTATTTATTGTTTTTTATTGCTATTATTTATCCATCCCATCCATTTTCTTTACCGCTTATCCTCACTAGGGTCACGGGCCGCTGGAGCCTATCCCAGCTATCTTCGGGCGGGAGGCGGGGTACACCCTGAACCGCTCGCCAGCTAATCGCAGGGCACATAGAAACAAACAACCATCCGCACTCACATTCACACCTATGGGCAATTTTAGAGTCCTCAATCAACCTACCACGCATGTTTTTGGGATGTGGGAGGAAACTGGAGTGCCCGAAGAAAACCCACCCAGGCACGGGGAGAACATGCAAACTCCACAGAGGCCGGGCCGGGATTTGAGTCGTACACCGTGCCGGCGCTATCATTTATATATTTTTTTATTTTACTATTTTTTTCTGGTTGCTCTTTTAAGTTATATTTGAAGTTGAGTTAAAAACAATGGAACCTCGGTTTACAAATGACCCGGTTCACAAACAATTTGGTTTATGAACAATTTTTTAAAAGAAAAATTACCTCGGGTTACATACTATTTTCAGTTTATAAACAGTTTGGCATGGTGGCGCAAGGCACAGAACTTTGTGCTTTTCCTTGCGCCGCATGAATATCATTGGCCCAGTGCTTCAGGTGGCTTTGTTTTTTGACTGAAATGGCTGCCACACCCCACTATGCAACGCAAAAGCTGCGCTGCATTGTGGGAGTTGGTGGCCATTTAGGACCCCGCACAAACCATTGTGAACGTAGACAATGTAATGTACCCGAAAAAGACTGCACAGTGATTTACAAGCAAACCCACTGTTATTTCATAATCAGAACTTCTGTTTTCACCCATTTATATATTGCACTGTATTTATTCTTAACCACATAATGACCAAAATAATGTAATTTCACATTGTTCTTCAACTGGAACAGATTAATTGCATTGCCATTCATTTCAATGGGAAACATGATCTCGGTTTTCAAACGTTTCAATTTGAGAACAGGGTCATAGAACAAATTAAATTCATAACCTGAGGTACCATTGTACTGAGTTTTGAAATCAATGAATAATGTTTATTCATTGTGATTTCAATATCAAGCCAATTAATCGTGATTATTTGTTGTACTAGTATAAACTATAAAACTGCATCTGTTTCTTTTAACTTAAACTGAAGCCACAAGTTTCTGGTGTACTCTTATTTTGAAGGGCATACCTTTTCTTTTGAAAGACAGCCGGAAGCAGAGCCGACTTAAGAGTACTTGACTGTCCAACTGTCATTTGACGCCGCAAATCAGCCTGGAAGTTAGCATTAGCATTAGCAGGGTACGTCGTTGTCGCGATGGCAGCATCGAGTCAGCATGGGCGACGCTGAACGGGACGACGCAGCCGCGGAGGCCGAGCAGAGGCCACCGAGTAGCGGGGATGAGGAGCTGGACGAGGCGCTGCGGCGCTGGATGCGCTGGGACAAGGTGAGCCCGCCGGAATTTAAACATCATCCGCCCCGCATGTCCATCACAGCGGTGTTGTCAGTCACCTTGATTGAACGCGCTTTTCACGAGTCACGTTTGGTGCATTGTTGACAAAATAACGATAAGGCTAGTAGACAGCTGTCACATGCTCACTTCTGTAAAAACCAAAGTGATCAATAAGAGCATGTGATTATTTGAATGAAATTCATTAAAACTGTGCGTCAATACGGAAGTAAACGACAAAGGAACGTTTATCATAGCGACTTCTGAATTGAGTGACTGACGGTGAGCTGTTCGGTACAGTCTGGATTTGTCCTGGAAAGCTCCCGAATGTTGCGGTAAGATCGAACCACCTCACCTCGTTGGGTAAAGGTCATGAACCCTGACAACCTTCAGTGTAAATGTCAACATGAAGCCTCACTTACACGTTACCTGACACTACCGCGCCCCATACACACTCACACACTCTTGGTGAACATGACCACACACGCACACTCAAACGTTTCATGTTCTGGAATAAAGCTGGAAAAGTACAAAGACACCCACGCAGTGAACACATTAACACACACTCACGCACGCGCTGTGAAAATGACCACACCACACACACAGTGAATATGACTACACACACACACACACACACACACACACACACACACTGTGACCATGACCACACAGACACAAACGTGACAACACTCACACAAACATAAACACACTGAGTGATCACACAAACATAAACACACTGAGTGATCACACACGGTGAACATAGTTTGTGCGTGCATGTGTATGTGTGTTTCAGAACGAGTGGACGCGGGCTCAGGCGATGGGTTTGCTTGGGTCGGCGGGCGTGTCCGAGCTGCGGCGTCGATTCTGCTCCACTTTGACTTTTGGCACCGCTGGGCTGAGAGCACCGATGGGAGCGGGGTTTAACTGCATCAACGACCTCACCGTCATCCAGTCCACACAGGTCAGTGTGCGTTTATAAGTGTGTCTGTTTTTGTGTGTTTTAAAGCACATTCACTGCCATTGACGGCTTTAGACGTCAAATATCCATGTTAACTGGGAGGGCTGGTAGTGAATGAGTTTTGTAATGTGTGTGTGTGTGTGTGTGTGTGTGTGTGGCAGGGGCTCTGCGCCTACCTGCTCAGCTGTGTTCCAGACACAGGGCGCAGAGGGGTAGTGGTGGGCTTCGACACCAGGGGGCAGCCTGAGAGCGGATGCAGCAGTCAGCGGTAATTACAACTGCAGCGTTTCTTTGGAAACAACACATCGACTGGCATGTGTTGCACGTAAACGTCACATTTCCTCCGTATGTTGCCCTGGAAACAGCACTTTCCCTGTGGTGTGTGGCAAAGGAAACATCGCATTTACAGCTGTATGTTGCCATGGAAACAGCACATTTACTGTTGTTTCCAGTTGAAACAATCAATTTACAGCTGTGTGTGTGTGGGCGCGCATGTGTCCATGGAAACAACACATACAGCTGCATCTGTCGCCATGTTAACATTGAGATTTCAGCACGTGTGCGTGATGTTTGCAGGCTGGCGTCGTTGGCGGCGGCCGTGATGCTGAGCACAGACGTCTGCGTGCGTCTCTTCTCCAGCTACGTGCCAACGCCGTACGTGGTGAGCAGACGTGACATTGCTTCCTGTGGCAGGGTCGGCGCGTGTGTGCTTGATGTCGTGTTGTGTGTTGCAGCCCTTTGCCGTCAAGGAGCTGGGCGCGGCGGCAGGCGTGATGATTACTGCGTCTCACAATCCCAAAGAGGACAACGGCTACAAGGTGTACTGGTGTAACGGCGCCCAGGTGACAGCCCCTCACGACGCCGCCATCATGGCGAGCGTGAAGGAGCATCAGGAGCCCTGGAGCTCCGCCTGCTGGGACGTCACACTGGCTCAGCGCAGCCCACTGAGGAGCGACCCGCTGAGGCATGTGGACGCCGCCTACATGTGCGCTGTTGCCAGCCTCTGCTGCAACAGGTGAGGGGTTGCCAGGAAAAAGTTTTTATTTATTTACTTATTTATTTATTTCGCTATGACAACAGTACGTTAACTGTGCATGTGATTCCATGGAAACAGCACTTCTATTGTTGTTACCATGGCAACATCAGATTTACAGCTGTGTCGCCATGCCATACAGAATTTATGGTTGTCGAATAGAAACCGCACTAGTGCAGCATGTGTTGCTATGGAAACAGCACATTTGCTGTGTTGTCTGTTGCCATGGAAACAGCACATTTACAGCTGAGTGTGTTGCTGCGTGAGAGGGGGCGAGACCTCCCCTGTAAGGAGGGCGGAGTTAAGTGACGTGTTAATGTGTGCAGGGAGGCGAATAGGAGATGTCCGCTCAAGTTCGTACACTCGTCTTTCCACGGCGTCGCTCACGACTTCGTCCAGCGAGCCTTCGCCACCTTCGGGTTCCATCCGCCGCCCATTCCTGTCCCCGAGCAGAAAGACCCCGATCCGCAATTCCCGACCGTGCATGTTCCCAACCCCGAGGAGGGCCGCTCTGTCCTGGTAAGCCACCGCAGACGCCTGCCACCGCCTCGTCCTTTCTTTTTCTCCTCCTCACTTCTCATTTCCAGGAGCTGTCTTTTCGTCTGGCCGAGCGGGAGAACGCCACCGTGGTCCTGGCGACCGATCCCGACGCAGACCGTCTGGCGGTGGCGGAGCTGAGCGACGGCCGCGAGTGGAAGGTGTTTTCGGGAAACGAGCTGGCAGCGTTGCTCTCGTGGTGGATGTTGTTGGCATGGAAGCGAACGTGTGGCGACCGCGGCCGCCTGCGGGACGTCTACATGCTCACCACCGCCGTCTCCTCCAGGATCCTCCACGCGCTCGCCCGCCATGAAGGGTTCCACGTGGAGGTGAGTGTCTCGTAACGATGACGGTGACGGCGTCGGCGTCCACTGCGATGACGAATGTTGTGCTCAAGACCACACAATCGGAACTCACCGAGACCCAGACATGACCAAGACATTTGGGAGTCGAGACCCAACACAAGCTGATACCCAGACAAGACCATTAAAATCAATTTTAAAAACCATTACAAGGTTCAAAAGTTAAAGAGCATTCTCTTTTTAATTTAAATTTTCTTTTAAAGTACATATGACAGCCAAAAACGTCTGCAACTCTTTCAAAGCACAACTTCCAAAAATCTCAAATCTTTATTTTTTTCAATGAAATTCTTGTGAAAAATAAGTCCTTGTATCATGTTGTTAAAAATGAAGATTTAAGAAGAGCTTGTTTGAATTTAAACATGGGAGAGTGCAGCATTTTGTAACCTAAACGTGCATGGTGGTCATAACATTGTTTCCCACATATACCCTATTTTGGCAAATGTATTCGCTCACCTGCCTTGACTCATGTGAATCTAAGTGACATCCCATTCCTAATCCATAGGGTTCAATATGATGTTGGTCCACCCATTGCAGCTATAACACCTTCAACTCTTCTGGGAAGGCTGTCCATAAGGTTTAGGAGTGTGTTTATGGGAATTTTTGACCATTCTTCCAGGAGCATATTTGTGAGGTCACAGACTGATGTTGAACGAGAAAGCCTGGCTCTCAGTCTCTGCTGTAATTTATCCCAAAGGTGTTCTATTGGTTTGAGGCCAGGACTGTGTGCAGGCCAGTCAAGTTCATCCACACCACACTCTGTCAGCCATGTCTTTATGGACCTTGACTTGCACAGTCATCTTTCATCTTGTTCTCTTGGTTATTGCATGTCCTCACCAGCTGTGTGTGTGTGTGTGTGTGTCCATCCACAAATAGGAACACGATTTGACTGTTGTAACGTTACTTATGCTAAAATATCTAGACTGTCCCGCTGTCTGTCCCCTACAACCCTTTTCTGTCTGGCTGCATTTTCAATAAACATCAGAATAATTAAAAAATAAACAGAGGGGGTATGGTTATATATAAAATGGGTGTATATTTTATTAGTGCAGAAAAGGAACCATGCATCAGTTGTACACAAAACCACTGTGTTCAAAGAACAAAACCAACAAAAATGAATTTCACAATAAAAAAATAATTCAAGGAAAATTTACTCAACTCAAATCAGAACTGTGAGGCAGACGCTCTAACCAGTCGTCCACCGTGCCGCCTGAATCTATGTATCAATCCATCCATCCGTTTTCTGAGCCGCTTCTCCTCACTAGGGTCGCGGGCGTGCTGGAGCCTATCCCAGCTGTCATCGGGCAGGAGGCGGGGTACACCCTGAACTGGTTGCCAGCCAATCGCAGGGCACATAGAAACAAACAACCATTCGCACTCACAATCATGCCTACGGGCAATTTAGAGTCTCCAATTAATGCATGTTTTTGGGATGTGAGAGGAAACCGGAGTGCCCGGAGAAAATCCACGCAGGCACGGGGAGAACATGCAAACTCCACACAGGCGGGGATGGGGGTTCAATCCCCATCCCCGCCTGTCCTCAGAACTGTGAGGCTGACGCTCTAACCAGTCGTCCACCGTGCCGCCTGAATCTATATAACTGAATCTCAATACTGAACTACAGACTTTCCCCTAATAAATGTCATGGGAAAGTTAATTTCCATAATTCCATTCAAAAAGTTTAACTTTCATAGATTATAGATTCAGGGCCCACAATGTAAAAAAAAGTATTTATTTATTTAATTTTATTTATTTATTTATTTTCACATAATTTAGGATTCTAGCTCATAAAACCCACAAAATCAGGAATTCAAAAAAATTAAATACGATGAAGAAATCAGCCCAAATGTTGCAGGCCATAAATGTTTTAAACTGAGTGTCACACACTAATTATCTACTAAACTCAAAGCAGCTGCACAGGTTTCACCAGGTGTCATTAAATTGCTTCACTTGGGTTCAATATGGGGAAGACTGCAGACTAAACCACTGGCCAGCAGACCATCATTGTTACTTTCCATTGGATGGGTAAGCCACAAAAGTTCAGCGCTAAGGAGGCTGAGTGTTCACAGAGTGCTGTGTCCAAGCATATCAACGGAAGGACAAAATGTGGCAGGAGAAGATGCACCAGCAAAAGAGATGACCGTGGGGTTCAGCGGATTATCAAACAGAGAAGATTCAAGAATCTAGCAGACAGTGTAATGAGGCGGCAGTCACAGCTTCAAAAACCACCACATTCAGACGCATCCAGGAGATTGGCTACAATTGTAGGGTTGCTCGGGTCGGGTCAAGCCACATTTGAGCCTGAGCCAATGTAGGGAACGTCTCAACTGGGCCAAGAAGAAGGACTGGAGTGTTGGCCAGTGGTCCAAGGTCCTCTTTTCCGAACAAAGTAAAGTGTGCCTTTCATTTGGCAATCAAGGTTCAAGGGTTTGGAGGAAGACAGGTGAAGAACAGAACCCAAGCTGCTTGAGGTCCGGTGTGAAATATCCACAGTCCGTCATGATTTGGGTTGCAATGTCCAGGGCTGGTGTTGGTAAACTCTGCTTTCTTAAATCCACGGTCACCGCAACAGTCTACCAGAATGTTTTAGAGGACTTCATGATTCCTTCTGCTGAGGATCTGTATGGAGATGCAGATTTCGTCTTCCAGCAGGACCCGGCCCCTGCCCATACCGCCAGAAGCACCAAAACCTGCTTTGATGCCCACGCCATCACAGTGCTTGACTGGCCAGCCAACTTGTCGGATCTAAACCCCATTGAGAATCGATGGGGTATTACCAAGAGAAAAATGAGGGGCACCAGACCCAAAAACAAAGAAGAACTGACAGCAAGCATCAAGGAACTCTGGGCTTCCAAAACTCCCAGGCAACGCTACAGGCTGATTGCCTCAATGCCACGGCGCATCGAGGCAGTGATTAAAGCAAAGGGATTCCCAACCAAGTATTGAAGATTAACATATCGTTTTGAAAATACCATATTTTGATTGATTTAATGTGACCCTAATTTCTTTCTTTTTTTCCTACAAAAACTGAGATGTAAATGATTTCTTCAGTTTTCAAATGTTTTTAATTCCTGATTTTGTGGGTTTTATGAGCTGGAATCCCAAATTATGTAAAAATAAACAAATGAATACTTGAAATTGTTTAAATTGTGGGCCCTGAATCTATAATTTATGGAAGTTTGATATTCAATTTTTTGGGGAAAGAGTCTGTAAATGGACTTTTCTCTTTTTCTAATTTTTTGAGATTTATCTGTACTTTATGAAAACAAACAGAGAAATAAAGAAACATTTTCTCGTCAACAGGAAACCCTTCCCGGCTTCAAGTGGATCGGGAACAGAATTCAGGAGCTCACCGCAGACGGAAAGACCGTCTTGTTCGCCTTCGAGGAGTCCATTGGTATTTTTTTTTTTTTTTTGCCGCCATCACGTCACCGGCGTTGCTGCCATCACACCGCCTGATCCTTGACATGCGTGTGCGCACGCAGGCTTCTTGTGCGGCAGTGTGATTCCCGAGAAGGACGGCGTGAGCACGGCCGCTGTGGTGGCCGAGATGGCTGCCTACCTCCATGACAGGAAGCTCAGCCTCCGGCAGCAGCTGCACAACATATACCACATGTAACGACGCACCTACTTCCTGTGTAGACCTGCATTAACTTCCTGTGTGACACGCATCCACTTTCTGTAGGAATGCACATCAACTTCCCATGTGACACATCTACTTTCTGTGTGGGCACAC
Source organism: Phycodurus eques (assembly GCF_024500275.1). Lineage (NCBI taxonomy): Eukaryota > Metazoa > Chordata > Actinopteri > Syngnathiformes > Syngnathidae > Phycodurus > Phycodurus eques. Next base: position 24,934,634 of record NC_084525.1, read on the forward strand.
ATTTAGTTCATATGTGGATGCTCAGCTACTTCTTGTTTGACAGCTCTACTTCCTGTGTGACACATCAACTTCCTGTGCGTGACATCTATAGTACTTCCTGTGTCTACTGATCACGTGTCAACTTCCTGTGCGCAGGTATGGCTGCCACGTGTCGCTGACGTCTTACGTTATGTGCAACGACGCCGTCGCCATCCGCCGCATCTTCGCCGGCATCCGAGACTTCGGCGGCGCTGGTTCGTATCCCGACGCGTGCGGCGGCGTACGCGTCGTCCACGTGAGAGACGTCAACACGGGATACGACAGCAGTCAGGACGACTGCCGCTCGGTAACGCGCCTCCTTTCTCGGCTTGGTCCTTCTAACCCATCCTACCTTTCTACTTTCCTTCCTTAATCTTCTTTTCCTTCCTCCACTTCCTTTTTTCGCACCAGCCCTTCCTTCTACCTCTTCTCTGCCTTCATTTCTTGTTGTCCAACTTCCTTCACTCTTTCGTTCTTCTGACTCCTCCCCTTTCCTTCCTTCTATACCTTACGTTCTCCTCCTTCCTCATCCTCCATTTTCCTTCCTCCTCCATTCTGTTTTTTTTTTCTTGTATTTATTGAACATATACAAAAACAAATCAACACAAGAGGTTATCAGAAAAAGAGGGGAAAAAAACTAAGGTACATATTCAGGAGTAGTAGTAGTAGTAAGTAAAACCCCTAATTCGGAGTACAGCTTTGACTTGTGTAATAGTAATGGTTGGGATGCCTCTCTGTTGAGGTGTTCACACTGGAGAGACTGTCTCTCGGCCGGCCTGTGAACACCTCGGGATCCCCCCGGAAAAGTTGGACGAAGTGGTTGGGGAGAGCGAAGTCTGGATTTATCTGCTAAAGCTGCTGTCCCCCCGACCTGACCCCGGATAACGGGGGGAAATGGATGGCTGGATGGAGGCGATAGGAAGCTAATCAGATACAGTATACTCTAAATATCCCAAAATAACAGGTCCATCAAAAGTTTGGACTTCTTTGTCTCCTCATCCTTCCTTCTCCTCTTTCCTGTCTTCATACTCCTCTCTTCTAATCCTTCTTCCCTACTTTTCCTCCTTCCTTCTACACCTTTCTTCCTTATCCTGTTCATTCCTTCTCCGCCACTTTTTCTACTCATTTCTTCTGTCCTTTTCTCATCCTCCCTTCTCCTTTCTTTTTCATCTTCAGCTTCTCTTCTTTCCTTCCTTTTGTTGTTCTTTCTCCTTTCTTTTCCTCTTTTCTTATTTTCACTCCGACTGTCCTATTTTCCTAATTCTCCTATTTCCTTCCTTTATTCTTTCCTCCCTGACCTCCTTTCTTCTCCTCTTCCCTTCCTTCCTTCTTCCTTGTCCTCCTGTTTTCCTTATCTTCTTTCCTTCATTCTCCCTCTTTCCTTCCTCCTCTGCCTTTCCTCGCCTTCATTGTCCGTCCTTCTCCTCGTCCTACCTGGTGTTAATTTTTTTTCCCGTTTCCTCTGCTCAGGTGCTTCCCGTAAGCAGGAGTGGTCACATGATCACCTTCACACTGGAAAACGGCATCGTGGCCACGCTGAGGACGAGCGGCACCGAACCCAAAATCAAAATCTACACAGAACTGTGCACCGCGCCCGGAATCAGGTTCTTAACGTGTTTTTTATTCATTTATTTTTAACCTTCACGTCAACAAAAACATTTCTTGATCAGTTGTAGTCAAACTTTTCGCACCAATTGCCACTTGAAAATGAACATTAAAATACAGTAGCGTAGTGTTCATCAAAAACAAGGCAGAGGTTTCATTCCTCTAAAGTACAGTGGTCCCTCGCCACTTCACGTTTTGCGGCTTCAGTACTTTGCGGGTTTTTCCAAAATATTCATTAAAATAAATAAATAAAAAATACAGCCATATCGGCAGCCATATTGCGGAAAGACGCGTTGTTTCATGTCGATGCGCACGAGGGAAGGTTTCCCTGCATGCCAAACAAAGACATGAGTTGACTCAGAGGCTTTGTACATACCTGTACATACCTGTACTGTACGGGCACTCATTCAAGGTGCATGATTGGTTCCCGGCACGACGTCAACCAATGAGAGCATGAGTGGATTTATCCCGTGAGCTGATTGGCTGTGCATCATCGCAGCCTCACCCAGCATCTTCCCCTTGTTGTGTCTCGCCAGTCTCGTCCACGCCGTTGTGTTCGCAATAACTTTTTTTGTTTAAGCGATAATTCTTTTGATTAGTTAAGCAAGCCCTTACAATGCCGCCGAAGCGCTGTGCCCCTGCGAAAGCTTCCTCCGTGGCGCCCAAGAGGAAGAAGAAGAAGAAGAAGATGATGATGATGAACATCAGCGAAAAAGTACAACTTTTAGATTTGATCAAAGAGGGCAGAAGTTATGCATCTGTGGCACGCCATTATGGCGTGAATGAATCTACAGTGCGGTACATAAAGAAAGAGGAAGCAAAACTGCTTCAATAACCTTCAATAAGGAAGCGAAACGTGTGGTAACTCCGCGTAATAAGAGTGGTGAAAATGGAAGCTGCATAGTGGATTGCTGAATGCAGGGAAAAAGTTTGGACACTAATATTATCAGGACAAAGTAAATGTTAATTACTCTATAAGGTTTTATAATTAAAGATTTAAGTAAATCTTTGTCTCAAATGTGTAAAGTATAAATACTGTATACATATTTTAAACATTCTGGTACCCACATACACATCCATGAAAATTTCTAGGGGGGGGGGGCAAATCCTACTTTGCGGTTTTTCATCTTTCGCGGGGGGTTCTGGTCCCCATTAACCGCGAAAAACGAGGGAACACTGTATATTTGATGTTATTGTAATCCACAGTAATATCAAGCAGTTTGAACATTAACACTTTGCTAAAATATAGGAAAGTTAAAAAAAATACTTATTTCATGAAAAATGTTTTGCACAATAGTTACGTAAAAATAGTCCCCCAAATAAAAAACAATTTCTGTAATGTATTGTACTTAAAAGTTAAATACAACTGAGCTGTACTTAAAATTGTACTTGAAAGTACTGTAAAATAAAAGGGAAAAAAAATATTGTATTGGATTATTTAAAAAGGTTTATACCACTGCACCGTTTAAACAAACACTTCTTAAATATAGGAAAACGGGAAAAATAGATGGGGAAAAAAATTAATTAATCATTCAGTTAAAATGTAATAAACATAACAAAATAAATTTTTTATATAAATGTTCTTAAACAGCCGGCATAGTGATGGACTGGTTAGCACATCTGCCTCACAGTTCTGGGGACCGGGGTTCAAATCGCGGCCCCGCCTGAGTGTAGTTTGCATGTTCTCCCCGTGCCTGTGTGGGTTTTCTCCGGCATGCGTGGTAGGTTGATTGAAGACTCTAAATTGCCCGTAGGTGTGAATGTGAGTGCGAATGGTTGTTTGTTTCTATGTGCCCTGCAATTGGCTGGCGACCGGTTCAGGGTGTACCCCGCCTCCCACCCAAAGATAGCTGGAATAGGCTCCAGTTTACCCGCGACCCTAGTGAGGAGAAGCGGTAAAGAAAATGAATGGATGTCCTCAAATATCAAATGCAAATGTATTGTACTTAAAAGATAAATACAATGCAAATAAAAATACTACACTTGGTTTAACTAAAATTTAAGCCACTGTAATATAGGAAAATAATACAATTATTTTATAATAGTAACAACAAAGGACCAGCTAGACGTGTGGCCAGCCAACCAATCAGAGTGTGACATCACTTCCTATCGACTGGTTTGCAGTGAGGTGTCTCGCTTGGAGGCAGAGCTTCGGAAGGTGACGGAGGCGCTGCTGGATGACTTCCTGGAGCCAGAAAAAAACAACTTGATTCGCCGTGCTGTCTAGCTCCCCCCCCCCCCATGATATCACTCCCTCTTGTGTTTTATCAAATACTTAAGAATCTAATGGCAAAGCTTGACGTTGCTATGGTGATGGTGACAAATCCAAAGTGAATGTTTACATGCGTGAAGCGTGAAAAGATTATTATACCTTTATTTATTTTTCTAATGTTTCTGCTTCCCATGTTCACAAATGTTTAGTGTTCTGCAATAAAGCTGGAAAAGTTCAAAAACTAAAATGTTGTTTCTATAAATGGTACTTTTACATCAGTGATTCTATTTTAGTAGACACGGGTCAAACTTTGTCGCACATAGAAAAGAAGGATATTTTAAAGCCCCTCGCCATTTGTCGCAATTAAATCTGAATGTGTCATTCAAGAAACGTGTGTTGATGACGTCACGTCCAAGTGCGTCAATGTTTGAGTTGTGGTTAACAATCAACGGAGCCGCCATTTTAGCTCCAAAGTAACGCCAACTGTCAATCATCGTCCTCGCCGAATATTCCAGGTAGGACTGTTATTCTTACTACACTTGCACACTATTAACAAAGCAGTACCGTATTCATAGTTGACCACATTTACTGACCTTCTTTGACCATGTATTGTTTATGTATTGTGGTAAAAAGAAGTAACATGGCAACATAAGTAGTCTGGGTTAGTTCCCACGTTTCACAAATTTTGTTATGGTCCAATGAAAGGTTAAGCTTTGACCCTAATTCCAAAAGGTATGTTCGGTGCAAACGCAGCACTGCTCATCACTGAAAGAAGGCCAAACGTACAGTGATGCATGGTGGTTGGGTTGCTATTCTTCATGCTTTTTCAACATGCTAACACATGAACATGTGAGGAATATAACTAAGTAGTATTTACTTTTATAATAAAATGGTAGGCAGCATGGTGAACGACTGGTTAGAGCATCTGCCTCACGGTTCTGAGGACTGGGGTTCAATCCCCGGCCCCACCTGTGTGGAGTTTCCATGTTCTCCCTGTGCTTGCGTGGGTTTTTTCCGGGCACGCCGGTTTCCTCCCACATCCCAAAAACATGCATGGTAGGTTAATTGAAGATTCTAAATTCCTCTTAGGTGTGAAAGTGAGTGTTAATTGTTGTTTGTTTATATGTGCCCTGCGATTGGCTGGCAACCAGTTCCGGGTGTATCCCGCCTCCTGCCTAATGCTAGCTGGGATAGGCTCCAGCACGCCCGCGACCCTAGTGAGGAGAAGCGGCTCAGAAAATGGATGGAATAAAATTGTAAGGAGAATACACTGATGCTCCCTACCTAATGACAAGTGACCTGACTACTTACCTAGCTACAGTACCTACCTACCAACCTACCTATATGTCTATCCTACTTAGTAATTTTAACAACCATCCTACCTCATAACCTTACCGTCTAATTGCCTATCACTTTTCTACTGACAGACGGACCAACCAACCAACCTAGCCATCTATGTATTTGTCCATCCATCCAATCATCCATCAATTCTTCCTTTCTCCGAACCTAACTGCCAGTCAATCTACCTATTGGTCCATCCTTCCTTTCCTACAACCAACCTACTTGCTACCTTTCTTACTAACCTACCTACTGACTGACCGACCCTCATCTCTACCTACCTTTTTGTCCAGCCTACCTAATAACGTTACCAACCTTACCATTCTGCCTGCCTGCTTGTGCACTGATAGATGGATCAATAGATCAACATACATGTCCCCCTATTTCTCCATCCATTCATTCAACTGTCCATCCTTCCTCCTAACTACCTTTTTACTCATCTTTTCTTCCAACCGACCGACCAACCTGACAATTTGTCCATCCTACCTACTAACCTTTACCAACCAACCCTACCTACCAACTTTCTCACCAACCTACCTATTGACTGACTTACCCATCCATCCTATCTTCCTTCCTTCCTTTCTCCCAACCTACCTACCAACTGATCAGCCAGCTGACCTGCCTACCTATTTGTCCATCTTAACTAATAACCTTCTTCCCAACCTACCTACTTGCTACTAAGAAACCAGCCAAGCAACCTAACCGTTGCGCATTTGTGTGTGTCTTGCAGAGATGTTGACGTCCGTTGCCAAGACAACCATGCTATTGGTGCTCAGTGCCGCTCTGGTGGAGAGCACGGGTGAGCTTCGCATGGCCGCCGTTAGCTGCTCGTTAATGCTAATGCTAACACCTGCTGGCCTAGTGTTTCTGCAGCGCGCCTCGGCCGGGCAGATCCTGCGCTCAGCTGCCGCCAATAGGAGGCGACGAGCCAATTCCAAGCTTCTGGAGGAGATGTTTCCCGGTGACCTGGAGCGGGAATGCTACGAGGAACGCTGCTCCCAGGAGGAGGCCGCCGAGATCTTCCAGTCGCAGGAGAAGACGGTGAGACCTGTTTTCTTCTCTCATGATACTGCTATGATATGCTGCTGTATTCTGCTGTCGCTCCCCAGCTGGAGTTCTGGTTCCGATACACAAGTGAGTCCACCCCGACACAGGAAGTGATGACATGAAAAGGAAGCAATGATGTTCCCACCGCGGTAAACAGGAAGTTGTTCCTCCGCAGACTTGAATCCGTGTGCGACCAATCCATGCGTGAATAGTGGGAAGTGCATGCTGGAGCGAGGACACTTCCTGTGTCTGTGCCCACCCCGTTACCACGGCAGCACCTGCCACTTGGGTAACTCCGGCGAACCGTCGCCTCGCCTACATACCTCTTTCCACTAACACTAGTGTGGGTGTATGTGTGTTTGTGAGTGTACTAGGGATCGGACGATACAGGTAACCTTACCAACAGCTATGGTCCGTACCTCAGTTTTTGAGCGGGAATCATAAAATTTTCTGTGTGTGTTTTGTGCATTGACGGCCATATTCTCCATTCTGCTGTGTGCTTTTCTGACTGCGTGCATTATCCTATCCACACAAAGCTGTCATTCACGCACCCTCATGTCAGGTACGCACTCTGGGTGGGGCAATGTGGGCGTTCTCTGTCAAATTTGGATCTGCGCAGTATGCTCTTATTCTCCAGTGGACCTTTCCTCTTTCACACTTAAGAAAGTTTGCATGTTCTCCCTGTGCCTGCGTGGGTTTTCTCTGGGCACTCCAGTTTCCTCCCACATCCCAAAAACAAGCATGGTAGGTTAATTGACAACTCTAAACTGCCCATATGTGAGAATGTGAGTGCGAATGGTTGTTCCTGCCCGATGTTTGCTGGGATAGGCTTCAACACGCCCACGACCCTAGTGAGGAGAAGCGGCTCAGAAAATGGATGGATGGATGGGTGGATGACTGGTTAGCACATTTGCCTCACAGTTCTGAGGTCCTGGGTTTAAATCCAGCCTCTCTGTGTGGAGTTTGCATGTTCTGCCCGTGCCTGTGTGGGTTTTCGCCAGGTACTACGGTTTCCTCCCACATCCCAAAACATGCACGCAAGGTTAATTGAAGACTCTAAATTGCCCGTAGGTGTGAATGTGAGTGTGAATGGTTGGTTGTATGTGCCCTGTGATTGGCTGGCCATCAGTTCAGGGTGTACCCCGCCTCTTGCCCGAAGTCAGCTGAGTTGGGATCAGCACGCCCACGACACTAGTGAGGATAAGCGGTTAAGAGAATGGATGGCGAAAAATATTGGTGCCAGTAGACTTTTCTTCACATCTGTGATCAGCTTTTCCAATTCAAACATATTGTTGGTGGCTTTTGAGTTTTTTTTTTTTTTTTCAAGCACAGGGGCTCCCACTATTACAACTCGTCATGGAAATGGCGCAATGGTGAGTTAGATATTGAATCATATGTTTTTATTTGGTTCTGTGTCAGTCATTAAAACAATAAAGTGACTTGTCCAATCTGTGGCGCGAGGACGTTTGCAGGGCACCGCTGAACTGTAGAAAGGCAGACACACTCCTTTATGTATCGATGGACCTCCAAACATGCATTCAGTCATGCGAACAGTATTCTGATTAAATTACTTTTATTGAATTTATTTCATACATAATAAAAAAACACATGCTGTCCTTCAAAGTGCAAAGTGTTAGACAGAGTGGTGTGCATGTCTCACCAGTGAAAGCACATCTGCTATGAAAGGTATTTTCATATTTAAACTGCGGTATATATTTTCCAAATGGATTTCTATGACATTCAAAGTCTAATGAAAACTCCATGCTCCATGATTTACAGTCACCCTCAGACCTCAATGAGTCATTCCTTTTTGGTGGTTGGCACATCATACTATATTTCCAGGTTACGCACGGTAGGTGTGTCAGAAATCTGAGAAGACGAGAGAATGTGTGTAGCTGAAAGGTGCCAAGCACTTTAGTGATCAGAATTCTGGCTCTTTTTAGGGAACCGACTCTTTTGGATCGGCTTACTAAAAAGAGCTGAACGAACGGCTCTTCAGATTTTTGGTTACTTAAATTAATTTATTACGCAAAAGTAATGTAAAATCATGCAAACTAATGTAAAGAAAAACATGCATTATTTTTCCATTATATTACAAAGGTATGCCTTTATTTATTCACTCTACTTGGTGCTACAATAAAATAAAATAAAAAACAAGCATAACAACTAACAATTGAACTAATATTTTAAGCTTTACATTTTTTTCTTTTAAACAAATTTAAAGTGAAACAACAGAATCACTGCAAAACAGACAACACAACAAAATGTAAACTAAAATATGTAAAACAAAAACAAAAAATCTGCATTCAGATAATTTATTTGTAGTTAAGATTGGCAATGAGAAAGTAACTGTCATAGCTTTGATGATCTGCTCTGGTTTCTTCTGTCGCAAATTATTCGCTGTCCCCAGTTTTGGAGAAGGATCTCTTAGAAGGGACTGATATTGCAACAATATGCAACGGTGGCATTAGACACAGTGGAACCTTTATTAATATCAGGTTCAAATGCTTGTCTTTATTCTTCTAATTGCATGGATGGGTGCCTGTGCAGTTTGTTTGTGCAGCCAGCCCGATAAGTGATTTTTTTTTCCCCCCTTCAGACTTTACACTGCCTTTATATTGTCAATAAAGTTGAAATGTCTCCAGATTTGACTTCTTTTCCTGCTATGACTAATTTTCCCAACTATTCCTTACCAGCACGTTCGCATTTTCTCTTATGGCCCCTTGCTCTGTTTCTGTCTTACCCGTCTGTGTGCTGCTGGGTGTGCTCCCGCCCCTCCCCACCTCTTGTCCGCGCAGTCAGAGAGAGCGAGCGAGACGACGCCACAAACATTGACCAATCACGTGGGCTCTCTCTAAAGTGAACGAAGAGAGCGGCTTCCAATCATGAGCCGGCTCTCATCGTTCGCTTCAAAGGTTCCGGATCTTAGAGCTGTTTCGTTCGCGACCGACACATCAATAAGACACATAAAAAACAATTAAAAAAAAAGACTTGCACCCGAACAGGAAAATATGGTCTTTTTTTCTGCACTTCTCTTTACTGTAACTGTCGCGCCTTAGAGAAAATAATTTCTGCAGGTACAGATGTTGCCATTAGTCCCATGCTGTTTCTTTGCAATCTTGCTCAGAGATGGAAATGTTGAGTCATTCATTTTCTAGTGGAAATTGCCGGACGAAAGAAGATAAACTGCAGTATCAATGTCATCGCGCTAGTATCGATCTATATACCGCCCATATTGCTTGTGTTTCCCTAAAACTGCAGGACATGTTTCAAGCAAAGCTCGCAGACAATAAAATGTCAGCAATGTTCACTCCCTCGTTATTATATATAACGGTGAACCCAAAATTAATCCACACGTGAATTTAGAATGATGCCGGTGCTTCAAATTTTCATCTCTCAAATCATCCACTCGTGCTAGCGGTTTTAGGTTTTACCACGTCCGTGAGCTGCAACTTTCAAGCCGGGTACAGTCACAAGTGTCAATGGGTGAACACACAATTGGCATGCGCGCACGCAAAGCGTCAATGCGAAGTGAATTGCAAAACCGAGGAACAGCGGTCCATAAGAACATACTGAGTGTACCGAACAATCGAGTATCGTCCCATCCCTTACGTGTACACGTGCAAATCTGAACGTGTTAGCGTGTGTGCGCGCGCGTGAATACTTTGTGTGTGTGTGCTTATAGACTATATGGGTGTTTATTTGATTTCGGGCACTTTTGATTTTCGTTTCTGTCATCACCACCACACTGCACTATGTGATGACGTGACGGTAATGACATTTCAAAGTTTTTAGCTAACTGTGCTATCCTGGTAGTTAGCTTAAAATTGTCTTTTAACTGGCTAGTCCTGTACAACATTTTTATATGATTATCAAGATTTTACAGGAAAATCTTTAAACATTAACACTACAAGTCGTTTGGTAATGACATGCGATAAAAATATTACGTGACTTAAGGGTACAAATGAGGAAAAAACTTACTCTTCCAGTTATCAAAATGTCTGACTTCTCTCTGCCCTAGCATGTACTTGAGTGACAAGACAAAATAACACAGGGAATTAAAGAATCAGATTTTGAATAAACTTTATTGATCTGAAAATGGTCAATGTGGCGGTAATGACAGCAACTTTAAGGGACAGACATATTTTAGTAAAAATAAAAGACAAAATTTGAAATGTTTTGTATATATGATGAGAAATCATTAATTCTATTATATTTTAAGGAATTTATGATCAAAGTTACACCATTTTAGCATTTTTTAGTAGAATGATAGAGCTTCATATATCCAAACTCGGTGCTAGGGACAGGGTGAAAACTGTAAAATACCACCATAAAACTGCTCAAAATATACTAATATTAACATGAAACACTTATAATTAGGCATATGGCCACTGCTGGTTATTGAAAAAATCTATTCAAATAGGTTTTTTCTTAAAATTTTACATCAAGGACACAAAAAGGCCCATAATCAAATAAATACCCATATGTGTGTACAGATTTGTCAGTGTACATACTGTGTGTTTACATGCGTATATGTTCTTGTGTATCTGTACGTGTACACGCGTGTAAGTGAATGTGTGAGTACGTGCATGTATAAATGTAAGTGCGTGTGTATATACTAGTGGTGTGCAATGAGGGCCTTCAGAGCCTTCTCTCCTGGCCGAAACACTATCAAAACTACAATTAATTAAATTAATAATACTTATTATCATATAATACTAATATATATAATTATTTTTTTTCCCCCCAATAGTCATTTGTCTTAATTTCATAACATGTCTTGGCTGCTTTGCTCAGCTTCCAGTCGTGTAGAGAATTGTATATGTATAATTATTTCTTTTTTTGACCAATCAGATTTCAGCTTACATACACACACCGTTGAAATGCTCTAACCAGTCAGATTTTAGATTCACCACTCACGGAGGCTGAGTCAATAATAATAATAATAATAATTATAATTTTTCCTATCCTCTGATTGGTTCAGTGGTTCAGCTAATTGGTTCAGTGGTTCAGCTAAATAGTCCTCTGATTGGTTGAGCTGAAGATGTGCATGAGAATTGATTTACCCAAAGCGGATGATTTTTGACATGATTGACAATTTATTTTCTTTAAAAAAGAAAACCTTGAAATTTTGGGGCGTGGTCAATCAGCATATTATTGTCTGACCTGTTTTCAACCCGGAAAAGGATTTTGGGGCACTTTCAGAGCAGCATGTATGAGTTAGCTAACACAGACAGGCAGGAGAAAAGGAAGGACGTCTGCTGCGTCCCCATCAGGGATGGTGATTACGATATCTCCGGTGATTACGATATATTTTATTTCAAGTTTTAACGTTTTTGACATGTTATTAGATATAAATATTGATTGTGAACTGCTATATTGTATTTTATACACTACAATGACTACAGAGGTATAAAGATTATGAAGCAGGGGTATTCAACAAATATTTTAAAAGGTTCAGATAGAGAAAATTTCTTGAAGTAAAGGTCTGAAAGATCATTTAGTGTCTATTTTTTTGTGATATATATTTAAATAGCCTGCCTAGTCATCTACATCTGCTTTTAATCAATACTTCTGTCAAATCAAAGAACCTTCTGGCATTTATTATTGTCATGTAACACAGAACTAAACAAATAAATAAGACTCCTGATATGTTCAGTTGTGCTCATAAATTTACATACCCTGGCAGAATTTGTGAAATATTGTTTTTTAAAATATGACTGATGACTGAACATGGACCATCATTGTTTTTTTTATGGTTATTTTTTTTTTCAATGATTGTGCCTTTATGAAATGCCTGACAGTTTAATATGAATCCCATTAAAAATAAAATTAAACGTGTTTCACCTGGTCCTTCAAGTTTTCTTTAAAGAATTGTACGCATCTTACAAATTCTGCCCGGGTAATCAAACATATGAGAACAACTGTGTGTTCTTTCATTTACTAAATAAAAGTAGGGCTGCACATTTCAAAATAAGAGCAAGTAAATACAAATATAAAGTTAGACGTGTACAAATAAAGTGCTTTACTTCAGAAAAATAAAGTTGAGTTCCCCCTTTCTGTTTAGCATCTAAATTGACACAACAGTGAAGTCTTAAACAATTTTACATATAGTAATTTAACAAATCTTAACAACAGAGCAGTTTTATGTTTGTTGAAAACCTTTATGTTTTGTTTAAGAATGGTGTTTCTCTGTCTTTAACTAAACTTCCACTCTGAGTCTCTTTGTCTCTCTTCTGCTACAGTTCTCCTCATCTCTGCCTGGTCTGTGCGCAGTCAGTTATTACTGCCTGAGATCTGATTTGATTGGCTGAAGGGGGTGTCTGAACTCCCATGTGATTGGTCGGTACGGTTCGTCACTACCGTTACGCCTGTAATATGTTGCACCGCTTAAAATAGACGTACCCCGTATGTCTTTAATTATAACTCTTTTTTTGGCTATGGTCTGGGTCCGTATGGGACTGCTTCTGGGTCCGAACGCGACCCGCGGTCCGCCAGTTAGTGACCACTGCTATTAAAGCTACAAATTAAGTGTGTTTCTTGCTTTGGTAATAATGGCATTCATCCTCAAATATGGCCTCTGTCTATTCACCACTGTACGACAAGTGTCAGAATTTGGTCCGCATTGCTGGGAGTAAGTCTGATTCATTTCCGGTGAGGGTTGGACTCCGCCAAGGCTGCCCTTTGTCACTGATTTTGTTCCTAACCTTTATGGACAGAATTTCTAGGCGCAGCCAAGGCGTAGAGGGCGTCCGGTTTGGTTGCCTCAGTATTGCATCTCTGCTTTTCGGGGACGATGTGATTCTGTTGGCTTCATCAACGTGATCTCTAACTCTCACTGGAACGGTTCACAGCCGAGTGTGAAGCGGCTGGGATGAGAATCAGCACCTTCAAATCTGAGACCACGGACCTCAGTCAGAAAAGGGTAGAGTGCCCTCTCCAGATTGGGGATGAGATCCTGCCCCAAGTGGAGGAGTTCAAGTATCTCAGGTTCTTGTTCACGAGTGAGGGAAGAATGGAACGGGAGATCGACAGGCGGATCGGTGCAGCGTCTGCAGTGATGCAGACTTTGTATCGCTCCGTTGTGGTGAAGAAGGAGCTAAGCCGAAAGGCGACTCTCAAGGTTTACTGGTCGATCTACATTCCTACCGTCACCTATAAAAGAACAAGATCCCGGATACAAGCGGCCGAAATGAGTTTCCTCCATAGGGTGTCTGGACTCACCCTTAGAGATAGGGTGAGAAGCTCGGCCATCTGGGAGGGGCTCAGAGTAGAGCCGCTGCTCTTCCGCATTGAGAGGATCCAGATGAGTTGGCTCGGGCATCTGATTAAGATGCCTCCTGGACGCCTCCCTTGTGAGGTTTTCTGGGCATGTCCCTTCGGGAGGAGAACCCGGGGACGACCCAGGACACGCGAGAGAGACTATTTCTCCCGACTGGCCTGGGAACGCCTCGGGATACCCCCGGAAGAGCTGGATGAGGTGGCTGGGGAGAGGGAAGTCTGGGCTTCCCAGCTAAACCTACTGCTCCCGTGACCCGACCTTGGATAAGCGGAAGAAAATTGATGGATGGTTTCTGTCTATTCCTTCATGACACACACAGTTATACATGTGTAGCGTTTTATTTTTTTACATTATTTTTGCAATGTGATGGTGTTATTGAGAGGTGGATTAAGTCACTGGCCTAGGTCCCAAACTCACTGCCCACCACTGGTGTATATGTGTGTAAATGTGTAAGTGTATATTTGTGCCTGTAGCGGTATGAGGGGCCGTTAGAGACATAATTCAAGATTTGCTCTCAGACTTCACAAGCCATTCTGTCATGTGAATGAGAGTGTTTCACTGTTGTTTATGAGAGCATTTGACAAATGTTTATGAGCGGGGGGGGGAAAAAAATCAGTATTACGTATGAGAGCCTTTCAGTAGTGTGAATGAGAGCATCTGAATAGTAAGGGTGAGAGCTAATCCTGAATTATGTCCCAAACTGCCGGCGCATCATCTAGAAGTTTTGTCGTGCGGCTATAGAAACGGCGGCTGCCTGCAGTACTGCACAGACCTGCCAGGGGGCACTGGTGTTCAGTGTGGATGTGCTGAAGGTTTCCAGCTGGATTCTGATGGACAAAGCTGCTCCAAGACAGGTTCCGCCCACATCTGTGACATCATTTCCTGTGGCGAACATACAGACACACACACAAATAAAACACACAGTGATAGACAACACAAACACACGTACACACACACGTGCCCATAAAACTAAGTATGGTTTGTCTTCTGCACGCGCTCAGTGGCGTTTCCCTGCGGTGTCCAGCAGCCGGCAGCATTGCAGCGAGGACGTTCCCTCTTGAGGCTCTCTGATAATACCAACGACACTGTGGAAACTGACACCATCTTGGAGGATGCCAATTTCACCGCAGATATGGGCGCCTTCTTGGACGACACCATTGTCACCATGGAAACAGACGCTATCTTGGACGACACCAACGTCACCGTGGTAATGGATGACATCTTAGATGATGACCACGCCATCCGCTTCAATTGGACTCACAATGCCGACCAGCTACGCAACCCTCGCATTGTTGGGGGAGCCCTGGCGAGACCGGGAGGAAGTCCCTGGCAGGTGAGGTAACGTGCGGGATGGGAAAAGTTCAGTTTCCAGGATGGAAAGAGTTCTAGTTCAGGGATAGGAAGCCTTCCGTTTCCGGGATGGGAAGCATTCCATTTCAGAAATGGAAAGTGGTTTGGTTTGTGGGAGGGGAAACACGCCGTTTCTGTGGTGGAAAGAGTTCTGTTCCTAGGATGGGAAGCGTTCCGTTACAGGGATGATAAGAATTCAGTCCAGGATGGAAATAGTTCTGTTTCCAGGATGGGAAGCGTTCCGTTTCAGGAATGGGGAAGAGTTCTGTTTCTGGGATAGGAAGTGTTCCGTTTTCCGGTAGGGGATGCATTGTTTCACGGATGGGAAGTGTTCCGTTTCAGGCACTGGAAGAGTTCTGTTTTTGAGATTGGAAGCGTTCTGTTTTCCGTGATGGGAAGAGTTCTTTCCAGGATGCGCTCCACATTTGAATCATGACTTGTTTAATCCAAGTGAAGACTTGACTTGCTTGATTTCCACCACAGTAATTTAGGACTTGCTTGAAACTTGAAGGTTAAGACTTGACACTTCAGACTTGCACATATAATCTGTGACTTCCTCTCATCTGTGCTGCCTTCAGGTTCTCATCCGCCGTGCAGATGGTCACGGTTTCTGCGGAGGAACATTGGTGTCCGACCGCTGGGTGGTCTCAGCTGCGCACTGCTTCCAGCAAACTGCCCACCACGTCACCATAGGTCACTTGACACCCTCACGCTAATGTTAGCATGTATCATCAACACAAGCGGACACATCTGGCTGCCATGATCGACGACTGCACGTCTCCAGTGGTGCTAGCGTAATTTATCCACTGCTGCAGGATCAAATATGTTAGCCATAGGTTTACTATTAAGAATATGTTAGCCACAGGTTAGATATATTTGTGTTACCCACATGTTAGCTATAGTTAGGTTATATGTGTTGTGTCTGTTGTGTGTGCAGGCGACTACGACAAGCAGCGTCGTGATCCTGGCGAGCAAAGAATTTCGGTCGAGCAGGTTGTGCTTCATCCTCACTTCCATGAGTTCACTATGGACTCCGATGTGGCTCTGCTCTACCTGGCCCGGCCCATCGTCAGGGGGCCCACCGCCATCCCTGCTTGCCTGCCGGATCCCCACCTGTCAAAATACCTGCTCAAGGTCAGCCCACGTCAGCACGCTTAAAAAGGACTTATCGCATCCAGATGGCCTATATTTCACTAGTTTTCTTTATGTACGGAGCAGGAGACCAAATTCACTGCACAGTCGGTATGGACAAAGAAATGTACTAAAGTGGCAGTATTTACTCATATTTTATATATCGTCGCTGTTGGGTGGAATCCCCCCACCTCCAAAATGACAGCTTTTCATATAAAAAAAAACAAAAACTGACATCTTGCTTGAGTTTCAGAACACCACTTTGTTCAAGTTGGTATTATACATTATATTGCTATCATTTATCATTGCACACGGCCATCAACACAACGGCACCCAAAAATTATGTTCAATCGCTAATTTAATATGCTAAAAAAATAGCTAATTTATTACACTGTCATCAATTAAAATGGTACAAACATGGCACCAGCCAGCTATCCCATTAAAGTCTGCCGCAGTCACATGACACCACCACCATACAAAAAGCCTTTAACTTCACAAAAGCACACGCCTGTGTTACATTTTCTTTCCAAACTCTTTTTCAAAGATGAGCGATGCAAAAAATACAACTAGCTGACCAAACCCGTGTCTATAGGCGGAAATGAATCTGCACGCACTTACCTCATGCTCTGCCTTCCTTGTGCAACTAAGCATTACAGTGAACGATTTTAACAAAACAAGCCCACTGAAATGTATCTAACCTCACTCTTTTTAGTCGTTATTGTAAAAAAAAAAAAAAAAAGACATCCAGACTTTCAAAATAGGCGACAAATACGCTGCAGAACACCTACTAATTTAACGAGGAAGTATCCTGTGACATCAACAGGCTCACGCAGGTTTCAACCTAAATGTGGACGGGCCAAAATCTGGCAGAAAATCAAATATGTCATCAGTTGGCCTACAAATGCCTTCTAGCCAAGCACTAGCGCTCAGACCTAATTACCTCTTTACTGTCCCTGCCATCCCCCTTTCGCTCACAAGACGGTAGCAACCTCACTCTCCGACGCATTCATAAAAACACATCAGGAAGTAGGGCGTTCTCTTATCATGCTCCTTTCTTCTGCAATCAACTTCTGCCTAGTGCTCCTTCAATCCAACTATTTAAAACTAGACTCAAAACACATCTCTTCCCAAAACATTTTGACTTTGAATGAGGGCCTCTGTAACTGGGGCCACCTTATGATCGCGGCTTTTGCCTTAAGTTTCACCCTTATATCTATTTGTTTCTTGTGATGCTCAGATATTGTACAGTATTTGTAAACTAATATTGTTGATGCAGCTGTGTGTACTTGTTTTTAGTATTACTAAGTGCATTTGGACTTCTCAGTGTGATTTTGCACTGTAAAAAAAATAACTTGAAACTAATTAAATAAATTAAAATAAACTACTTTACCTTAGTCAAAACACTTAACTTTAATGTTAATCTTTTGACCTCTATACTGCAGTGAACCCCCATTTGTAATGGGGATACGTTATCAAACCCACTCGTGATATCGAGACCATATAAAATGTATAATTCTCTTTTTGTTTTTTCTGTCTCTTCAGGAGGACAACCGGGGCCTGGTGACAGGATGGGGGGCCACCCAGTACCTGCGCCGATCCTCCCGATTCCTCAGGAAGGTGGCGCTCCCGGTGGTCAAACACCGCACCTGCACACAGTCTACGGAGCAGGTGAGCGTTAGCGTCACACTCTCATTGTTAACACCATGCTAATAGCGTGTCGCCACCTACCCTGCAGGTGATCACAGACAACATGTTCTGCGCAGGCTACGTGGATGCCGGCATGGACGCTTGCAGCGGGGACAGCGGCGGTCCCTTCGTGGTCCACTACCGGGGAACCTGGTACCTGACGGGCGTGGTCAGTTGGGGTGAGGGCTGCGCTGCCAGCGGCAAATATGGCGTGTTCGCACGTCTTGGAAACTTTCTGACCTGGATTAGGACCACAATGGACAGGGTGGACCGGAATGCAACGCGCAGTTGAGCCTTCTCTTCTTTTAATGGATGGATGGAAGAAGTGGGCCAGGTCAAGTGTGGATGTGTGTACAGTGAACTACCTATTGCAGTATTTTAGTAATTTTTATATGACTGTAATTACAGTAACAGGGTTGCGAATCAATGTGAATGTTAACGTTTTTGCTCAAGCGTACATGCTAGCTTTGTTAGCTGCTATGTTAACTAGTCAAGAACAAACTTAGTTGCAACATGTAATATATATATTATGTAATATAAAAAAATTCTAAAATTTTGAGGCCAATGTCCTAACCACTCATTCACTGTGCAATTAAAAAAAAAAAAAAAGGTTTGATATTAGTAGGCTCTGTCTTTTCTGATCATGATTAACATGGCTGCATTGTTTTGAGAGACACTCAATTATGGCTGAACATATTGAAAAGATTGAAAAAAAAGTTGAAGACTTACCTTAGGTCTACCCATGGTCAGAGCAATTCGCTTGATGACTTCATTTATGCTGAGTCGTGTAACTCACTTTTTTCTCTTCCTCTATGGCTCAAATGGTTTCAGTATGTTGAGAGAAACCTGCAGAGCACAATTACCACTATTTAAAATGTATGTGCTAAAACAAAATGTTTTAACAATTACAATCATACCAACAAAAGGCTGAAAGGGGCCCCCGGAGGATGGTTGACATCAGCCCATATCAATTTTAAAAAGTACTGCTTTAACAGTGCAACGACCGCATGTGGCTGTAAGCGGGCTTGCGGGCTAGTAGTAGTGTTGTATCGTTCGAGAACGAGTCGTTCCAACGAATGAATCTTTTAAGTGGACGTACTCAACTGAATCACTGTACGAAGTGATTCATTCTATGACCTTGGTCGCCACTGTGAGCGAGTCGGCTTGGTTTTAGTTATTCTTGCCAAAGAATATTATTATTGTTCTTTTTATGAATTTGGTTAAAAAGAAGCCAAGAGGGCCTCGCAGTGCTAGATATACAAGTCACGACATTCAGAAATATTAGATACCCTATCAAAAATGGTTTGCTTATCCATCATTAAAGAGAGCTTTTGGCAGATGAAAGTAAAGACAAGAAGGAGAGAACAGCTGTATTTAGTGCTCAGGACAAGTACGGCCTTGAGTACAAAAACTATCTGGTTAAGCTAATGATGGTGCTTCAGTACTGAATGGCAAGCACTCAGCTGTTCAAGCTCGTAGTAAACAGGTGGCGAATCAGCCCTTTTACGTTCGTTGTAATGCCCATTCCCTTAATTTTGTTCTTATTGACACAATCAAAGCCGTACCAGAAAATGAATGCTTCTTTGTAATTTTGCAAAGACTGTATTCATTTTTGTCTCACACCATATGTTCACACCAAATTGCTTTCCATAAAAAAAGGTAATGTATGACAGTGCACCCAGAGAACTTGAAAGACTGAGTAAAACCAGGTGGGCACGCCAACACGTGGCATGCCGTACAGTACTTGACAGACTACCTGTGTCCTTGAATAAATAACGGCAGGAAACAGCACCGATAGAAGTGTTGATGCACAGCCTGCTCGCTCAAATTGACCCGAATTTTTTAGACTTCTGTTCACATGTAATAAGGTTTTTAGTGATGCAATATGTTTCTCTGACGTGCTTCAGTCTGCTGTCACTCTAGCTGAAGCCCTTGTGCAGTGTTTTCAGGATTACAGAGGAGAATCCTTTTTGATGAGCTCTGGAAAGAAGTGTTGAATACTGCTGAACATTCGAATGTCAAGACAGAACCATCTTCAAAGAGTAAGTGGAGGCTAAATGCAAAGCAGAGCGTGAGGCTAAATGAGTGTCGTGTTATTGCTGAGCTAAAAATATGGGATGCCAGAATGGAAGGAATACAGAAGGTTGAAAATCCTGTATTTAGTAAATGGTAAGCTTGTTACCTTGATTGGAAGAAGCACATTCAATGTGTTTGCCAGATGTTTTTCCAAGCAGAGTTCCCCATATTGCGAGCCATTTTGGAGCATTTTGACTGATCCTTCGAGACCCACAGAATATTGGGTTCCTTAACAATATAAGCACTGAAACCTACCAAAAGAAAGTTGATTATTTTCTTGATTCAGAAAAAAGTATATTTCTAGCTTTTTCCCTTCTTCAGTAATCAGCAGCAGAACATAGGTTTGTTTCACCAAAAACACCAGTTTCTGAGTAAAAAGCAGAGAAAACAAGCTTTTTTGTGAATAGAAACATGACAAGCACAAAAACGATTGACGCTAATATATTTGGCTTTTGTGTACTATAAAATAATAAATAAATAACAAAAACAAAACTTACAAAGGCCTTTTGTTGGCAAAATTATCATTTAGTTACAGATATACAACTAAGAAATGCACCGTCGTGGATATAGTTGAATGTCACCAGCTGTTCGCCATTTTCTCTCATGTTTATACCATACATATACATACTGTGTTTGAGTGTGAGGTGCCTAAAGTTGCCCAACTTTCAATGTGTTGTAATTTCTCACCCTCATAATCGATGTGACAAGCCGAGATTGATTGCGTAATCTCTACCTTCTACTCAAAAACTGTGCCACGCTCCCAATTTGTTATTCGTTACAGTGGTTTACAAAGGAGAATTTCACATACAAGCTGGGCAAGACCCTCTTCCATCAAAAATCTACGTTAAGAATATATATGTTGGTGGCAAGTGTGAATGATTGTTTGTCTGTATGTGCCCTGCGATTGGCTGGCGACCAGTTCAGGGTGTACCCCGCCTCTCGCCCTGACTCAGCTGAGGTAGGCACCGGCACACCCGTGACCCGGGTCAGGATAAGCTGTATGGAAAATGGATGGAAGTTGGTGGCAGTAAATGGTTAGATTCCAAATAATATCAATGTCCGTGGCAGTGAATGAGTTAATTATTCCTGATTTGATAGATGCCTATTGTAGCCACCAGGGAGGCCAAAGGTTTTCCTCCAAGGGCTGCATTCAGAAAGTATCAAATTCATCTTCATTTTAGGAATTAGACACCCTAAAACCAATCTATCAACCAGTTATAATGATGTTTTGATGTACCGGTATATTGTAGTTATTTATGTGGCACCACGAAGTGACCGCCCACTGACTATTCTCTGGCTCCGCCCCTGGTACCTAGGTCGCCATGGAGACGGGGGGCGGGGGTGGGGTGGGGTCGCAGTGGCAGCCAGGTCGGCCATGGCAGCGGCGCGGCGACACAAGCGTCTGCTGCTGAGCTTCGGTGGGACTGTGGCGGCGGGCTGCGCGTTGGCGGCCGCGGTGTGCGCCGCACTTCCTCGCTGGTTGGACGGCTTGGTCCTCTGCAGAACTGGAGCAGAACTCGTCAACGCCACGGGGAGCGAGCTCGACAAGTTCGTGGGGCGCCTCGCCTATGGACTCTTCCACGGAGAGAGAGTCAAGACCTGCGGCTTGGGCGGAAGGACCTCACGATTCTCAAGTAATATACGTAGATAAGTACTACTTACTCATGTCGACATATACAGTATGGTCATTCCAGAATTGGACTTTTTTTTTGTGCCCTTCAAATAACATTTTGAGATAATCCGTGCACCAAATCCCAAAACATGCACTTGTTACGTAAATTTTAGGCAAAATGCAACAGTAGTAAAAGTGATTCTTAAATATGAATTCAAATATAAAGTGTAAAGTATCAAATATAACAGATGACATCAGTTTTAAATCAGCTTTTTAGTATGATTTTGTTGCTGTCTTGTAATTGTTAAAACATGTTGCTTTACTCATGAAATTTGAACTAGTATAAATTTTCTCTCAACCAGGGCTCCACACTAACTTTTGCACTGGTAGCACTGGCACATGATTTGGTCGCACCTTTTTTGGGGAGGTACAGCATGGCCATGCATACTGACGAATAGTTAATTCTGAATTTGGCATACCGTACCTTTATGAAGTAAAAGTTGACAGTGATTTTTTTTTTTTGGGGGGGGGGGGGGGCAAGGACTTTGTCTACAACAAGCAGTGGCTGACAACAGCGGTCAATTATTTTATACACAGGGTGAATTCATATTTGAAAGTATGGCTAAAGTATCATGAATTGTAAACAGAATGCCTACCTGATCAACGCTAGTCATACATGATGAAACTTAATTGTCTCGAATGCCAAATCAACTGTGAAAACTTCATGCCAGTTGCAAAATATGCTTTATTTGAACATTTGTGTATGAACTCAATTACATTAATAAAAATAATGCTCTGAACTGCACATGAAATTCACATTTAAACAACAGAAGTCGTTGTAAACGAGCCATTTTGTGGATTTTCATGTTGGTCACCAAGTTGACCACTAGGTGTCACCACTGTACCTGGTCATGTGCCTATTTAAGTAGGAAGTGCTCATTAGTTTAGAGGTGCACGTAGACAGGGAGCGCACCCAGCTTTTAATGCCATGTGGCACTTGAAAGATCACGAACGGCGAGAGTGAGAAATAAAGATGCATAAAAGCGGCAACGGACAACGTTTCATGAAATTGAAAACGCGCGTCAAACACTGCCTTTCTACGATAACTCAGCGGCTTTAAGTTGTTAGCCACTACAGTCGTATTATTGGGATTTCCCTATAGTGCATACACTATAAAAAGGTTTTTATTTCTGAGGGGAAAAAAACGCATTTTTTTTTTTGGCTCGCCGCACGCTGTAAAGAATTAGGTGATGGTTCAAAGTTAAAAAAAAAACAAAAACTGAACTTTTTTTTTATAGCGTTTTTTTCTCAACCAGTTAGCTAAGCAGCTAACAAAGCTAGCATGCAGGGCTACTCGAGCAAAAACAACATTAGCATTGATCTTCAACCATGTTACTGCAATTTTGTGTTGACACTATTGAATATTTTACAATTGAATAGATTATTCTATCAAATAATCAGATAAAAATGTATGATGCATTAGTTTATTGCAAGATCTTTTCTTCCATCCATCCATCCATCCATCCACTTTCTGAGCCGCGTCTCTTCACCAGGGTCGCGGGCGTGCTGGAGCCAAAATGGGGAAACTTGCATATATTTGTAGGACTTTAACTTTTTTCAGTTGAACTACTGAAATCCACCATATCCTAATTGACTGTGATGCACCCGTACATATACTGTATAATTGCATATACATGTCCAGTACGTGTGTACTGTATACAGTCAGTCTATGCATGTGTGTGTATTTCAGTGTTAAACACGTCACTGATTAAGTTTCACATCATCAATAATAAAAGACAGCATCGGCTTCAATTATTCAAAAACTTCTCAAAACTAACACATCAATACCATTTATACACAACGTGTTTGTAATGTATACACTATCGAGACTATTGTGATAAACAGTGTAGGAAATGGATTCAAGTTAATGTCATCGCCATATTTTTACCTGTAAACATATTTTCTTTGTTTAGAAGAAGCTTATTGTTTTGTTGTGCTGTCTGCACACTTTACAAGAGGACAACTTTAGACACGTGGACACACGATGGGACAGTTTGACGAGGGACAAGTGTTTATTTTCTCGAGTTATATGAGAGCAGTGATCCATTTCTAACAAGTTCTCAATGACCTTTCAGCTTTCTGCCTCAGTGCTTCACCACCAGTGTTGGGAAGATTACTTTGGAAAGGTAGCTGGTTGCAGTTACAAGCTACTCTGTTGGAAATGTAATAGTAGTGTAACATTTAACTTTCTCAAAGTAGTATAACTAATTACATTTGATTACATTTGGACTACTGTTCTTAATTTTTAATGAATGCATTCACAGTACCCTTGGATGTTTCCTTAAAAAATAGTGGATTAAACCCTTAGATCATTATTTTGGAATGATCTAAATATATTCTCTTTACCTAAATAACAAACTGATAAAAACATGATGAAATGTAAATACGTTTGTGTTTGTTGCATTATATGTTTAAAGCATGTGGAAAACCACCATACCATACCATGTTGACCTAATGACAAATGTGCACAATTTAAACAATTTCGGGTCCCAGGATTCAGTTTATGGGTGCTCCAGCACCCCTAAAAATGAGCTAGAGGCACCTATGCCAGTCAGCAAGCGATTCAGTTGCAGCTTGGCTTTAATATTATCACATTTACATGACACAACAACTAACTTCTCTTAATCCAATTCAAAGAGGACAGACATACTTTCTGACCACCAGAATCATTCCCTACAGCTAGAAAAAAAATAAAAATAAAAAATAACTCCAACCTAACAACATAAACAGTGCCCAACGATTAAATGCAGCAAAATGAAGACTGGTAATGATAATAGTATATTAAGAAATCTGATTTATGGACGACTGGTTAGAGCGTCCGCCTCACAGTTCTGAGGACTGGGGTTCAATCGCCGGCCCCGCCTATGTGGAGTTTGCATCTTCTCCCCGTGCCTGCGTGGGTTTTCTCTGGGCACTCTGGTTTCCTACCACATCCCAAAAACATGCATCGTAGCTTAATTGACAACTCTAAATTGCCCGTAGATGTGAATGTGAGTGCAAATGGTTGTTTGTTTATATGTGCCTTGCGATTGGCTGGCAACCAGTTCAGGGTGTACCCCGCCTCCTGCCCGATGATAGCTGGGATAGGCTCCAGCACGCCCGCGACCCTCGTGAGGAGAAGCGGCTCAGAAAATGGATGGATGGATGCCTTATATCCTGGTTTAAGACGGGCACTATCGGTATCAGAAACTATTTTTGAGGCAGATGAGGTGATGGGGGGTTGCTGTATTTTTGTTGTTCAAATATTACGTTACAACCAAGTACCGTATTGTGGTTTAACATTTCTCGGTTGTTTGAAATTTACAGTTTAAATAAATAATTCTGGGATCAAATTTTAGGGGTGCTGGGATTAATTTTTGGGGTTGCTTCAGCACTCCCCAAAATGGGCTAGAAACTCCCATGGATTATAATTATAGATTTCGTAATTAGATTACATAATCTTGTTGCATGTACATTAGTTATACTCCCCAGCTCTGTTCACCACTCACTAAACTACTTTGGCCTCAATACTAATCTTCTCACTCGTGTGTCTACGTGTCCTCAATTTTGTCCTCACTGGTTAAATGTCTTCACAGTGTCTTCAAATGTCCTCGTCATGTGCGTTAAATTGTGTAATTTTGTGTGTCAGTCTTTTCAGAGTTGTTGGACGCCATCCCAGCAGGTCTGCATGTGACCATCATCTTCTTCTGTGGCGCGTTGATCGTCTTCTCGTCCGTGTCGAGCGGCTTCTTCTTCTTCAACGCCTTCGGACGTCCTTATGAGACGGTGCACGGCCCTATGGGACTTTACTTGTGGACGGCCATCTGCTGTGAGCATTTAGGATGATTATTATTCGGAATCAAGTTCCCCCCCCCAAAAAAACTTTCAAAGTTTTTATTGTTCATAATAAAATAATAGTGAAATTAACAGTTTTACCTATACATTTATAAATGTTATTTTATCAACTAATACATAGTAAATTCCTATATTGTAAATAAGAAAGTGGAACATTTTTTAAAAAGAATTTTACATAAACATTTAATATTTTTTAAATCTTATTTTCTGTTAAAATATGTTAATTTATATTTTTTGATAATAAATAAAAAATATTACAAAACAATTTACATATTTGATATATTTTAGTGAATAATTGGTTCATTGATTATTAAGTCATTACAAGTAATTGAGTAATTACAATAGCACACTTCAAACGCGAGAATTAATTATTATTGTATTTTTAAAATCAACAATTTTACAGTTTACATCCACGACTGTTCCTTATTTACCTCATCAACTAGTGGCCTGGCCCATTAGTATTTTTACAATTTAAAATGAAATGCGTCAGCAAAAACTGAAAACATGAAATTCGGTAGGCGTCTCTCATGAGTCGACCCACATAAAAGTCTCAAGAAGCCATGCTTCGAAAGACACAGGTCTGCCGAGTTGGTTTGAAGGGGGCATTTTTGGTTCATTCTGGCCGTTTCTACTCCTAGGCATTCTTCAGAGACAAAATGGGCACTTGGCAACAATAAATGTGGTATTACCTGTATTCGTATGTCCTGCGGCACACAAGCGCAGTGGTAGGGAAGTTGTCAATCATCTGTGGACTCCGCCTCCTGGCAGGTGCGTGCAGCTTCCTGGTTGTGGTTCTGTTCGTGTCCGAAGTGAAAGTCGAGCGCCTGTCGGAGCGCATCGCCAACTTCGAGGAGGTCACCTTTGTGTTCCAGACGCACGACGAGCGCTACGACGTCTGCTTCTGGATCCTCCTCCTGGTCTTCTTCCTGCACGTACTCAACGTGGCGGTGATCCGACTAGCGGGGATGAACCTCCCGGTCCTGCGGGGGAAAGACTCGGACCTGAGCGGTGGTGCCGCCGACCTCATGTACTGAATTGCAGTTTACTTCTTAACACGTCACAGCTAGCTAGCTACCAAGCATCGTTGTGAGCAAGTCATCAGAAAGTGTTACAGTGGAACCTTGATTTACAAGCTTATTTCGTTCGGTGACTAAGCTCATAACTCAATTTACTTATATTTCCAATCAGTATTCCCCATTGAAATGCCATTAATCTGTTCAAGCCCCCAAAATAACACCACCCTTTTTTTTGTTGCAGGCTTTTATAAAGAACAATCGAACTTATTGTATAAAGAACACTAATAAAAAAGAATGGGGGGAAAAATAAGCTTTCGTGTTGTATGTGTGCCTTTAAGGGGTGTGGCCTAGTGAGGGACAGCAGGAACATGGCAGGTTAGCCTTCATGTGAGTTTCTGGACATGACTTTTGGCTTACTGTGGCTCCTTGCGAGTGTTCTCTGTTGTCAGTTTGACTGCTTGTCCCGTACAGTAAATTCAAAGGGCATCAGCGACTGAGGCTCCCTTGCACACTTCACTCGAGCAGTGGCGTATCTGGTGGAAATCAGTATAGTACATGCATATCGTAGAACTATCATACTCCTACTGCTTCGCCAAGTCCACTACATGCAAAACATTGTTATTCTGTCATTTCAAACTGTAATTCAATAAAATAATTGACATTAAAAAAAAAAAAATAAAACGCTCCCAGAGTACCTTAGCCAATGATTCGGCAGCTAGGCTGGACCAAGTTCCCGACTGAGGGAACCACTTGATGCGGCAGCTGAAGCATTGATATTGACTGGTGAACAATACGTTGTTTGTCGATATTTACCCTGACATTGACTGGTGACCAGTTTGTTTGTCTATAAGACTCTGCAGGCCAATTCTAGGATCAGCAGTTTAGGGGTGCTGGGAATCATTTTATGGACGCTTATGTGGCATAAGTGGTCTATGCGGTTGTTTAGGGCCACAACCGATTGGGAGGAGGGGGGTATACAGTATATACAAATTATATACATATACGAATTATATAGGTATGTTATGTCCAGTGGCATCTTAATGCCTATATGAGGGGGGCTTCAGTGTATCAGTCACCATTTCCTCAACATTTTCAACATGTTGACCATAACAAGTACTCTTCATTTTTACAGCTAAACTGACTTGCTTGGCTAATGAGATGCCGCCAAAACATTTGGCCAATCACGGTGGAGATTGTTTGATTGACATTAACGTGACAATCACAGCCAAGTATGACGTGCTTACCGGCTGCCTTGCACTTGATTTAGTTTTAATTTGTGGGAAAGGTAAGAATTCAACTAATTTTTCGAATGTACAGCACAATAACATCAGATAATCGAAACCAGAGGTCACGCAACATTACGGACCTTTCGGTAGGGATGAACCGTACTGACCAATCACATGCGAGTTCAGCCAAAATTCCCATAAACTCACTCCTAAACCTTGTTGAAAGCCTTTCCACAAGTTGAAGCTGTTACAGCTGTAAAGGGTAGACCAACATCATATTAAAACCATATGGATTTATAATGGGCTATCACTAAAAAAACATGAGTCAAGGCAGGTGAGCGAATACTTTGTGCAATATAGTGTACATTTCACAAATTCTGCCAGGGTATGTAAACTTATGAGCACAACTGTACATACATACATGTTTCTTGATTTCTGTGTTACTTGACAATGATAAATGCCAAAAGGTTTTAGGATTTCACAGTGGTATTGATTACAGGCAGATGTTGAGATATAACAACTTGTTTACTTAAATATCACAATAAATGGACACTAAATGATCATCCTGCCCTTTGATCCAATAAATGTTCTCAATCTGGACCTTTTAAAATGTTAGTTGACTACCCCTGATCTAAACATTATATCCCGAAATGCAATTGATGCTGACAAAGACCACGCACATCATTATTTTTGACTGCTTCTTTCGCTTGTTTGAGGCGGACTTTCAGTGGAGAAAAAAACGTAATATAATATTTTCGGTCAAAACACTAACAAATAGAGGTGCCAGAGTGCCCACAACATGTGAGCAACAACCGCAAAATGGTCATTGGACGGTGGAGTCCAATATCTGTGGAAAGAATAAATACAAATGTGGGTCCCCCGTTGACAATCGTTATTTCTTTGACCGAAAACTAAGAGTTTTTCATACCACTATTTGGGGCCACATATGAAATCTTGTTGAGGGCCAGCCAAAACCCTGCTTCAGCAGCCCTAAAAATGGACAAGAAACGCAAATGCTTTGGAGCAGGCCATTGTTGGGGCAATTTCCCACATTTTAGGGGTGATCAGATCGATTTTAGAGGTGCTTCAGCACCCCCAAAAATGTGCTAGAAACGTCTATGGTCGCTCATGGCTGGCGACCAGTCCAATGTTTAAATATGTGCTCTGACATTGGCTGGCGACCAGTCCAGCGTGTCCACGACTTTAATGAGGACAAGCGGATGTGTATGGATACAGTACTTTTGTGTCCAAACTATAAAGACACCGTCGCCTTAGTCCACAAAACAATGAAATTATATTGACAAAACAGAAGCTGCAAATTCAAACATTGGGTCACATCAACGACAGCTTCAGAAGTTTTCGCTTCATTTTCTAAAATTAGATTTGTGCGACGTCTGCTCCTCTGGTGAACGTCTGCAAAACGGCACATATTCCTCCGCGCGAACCGTCGTGATGCGCCTTGCACTAAAGAAATAGTCTGCTCGTTTATGAGAAATAACACATTAACTAACCATAAAATGCTAACAAAACAGTCCGACTCCGAGTAAGCAACAATCGCCAGAATTAGTTAGCGCGCCGGTGTCGCAGATACTGATCGGTTTGACCAAAGACAATAAATAAGACCCGGCCACACGAACAGGAAGCGAGGAGATTCTCATGGCGCCCGACTAGAATGAAGCTACATTTTCCTCTAACCAATGCCTGTGCTATTTAGCGCCGCTACGTTTAAGGACACGTATCTACTCGGCAAATACACGGTAAGAAAAAAACAGGGAGATTCGCTAGCTAGGTTAGGTATTTTAATTTTGTTCAGGGAGAGCGTTTGGGCGGTCTGGCGCAGCTTGAGGCCCTCCAGGTCCCCAGTTGAGCTTCAGAGAATGCCTGACGTAAAAGACGACGTTCGCCTGTTGGAAAATGGCGACGCGGCACAGGCAGGATCAAGGGCAGCTAGGCCATAAGCTACTGCATGCTAAAGAACATCAGTTCACTTGTCCGCATTTGGACCTTGTTGCGACCCAAATGTGGACTTTGAAAAGTCCGTAAAATATGAACAGTTGCGTTCATACCCGACAGCCTTTAAATGTAGTTGGTCATTACTGTGTAATGTAAGGTTTCAGTTCAGAGTAGGTAAAAGACAAGAGAGGCGAAACACGTTTGGGTCCAATGTGTCGTTAAACCCCCAACGACAACAATGTCCATGATGCTTACATTATCGCTAAACTGCGGTGTTAAACGTACTTTAACTTATTAGCTTAGTAGTTCTCAAACATTTTACACAAAGTGCCACCTAAAATAGTACTTATCCCTCCAAGTGCCACCATTACGACCAACGTTAAAGTTAAAGTGCAGTATTGGTAGCTTAAGTAGACCTTTGTGTTCATAAAAAATAGTTTTTTTATTCATAAAAGTAAAGGTGTACTGCCATTGGCTTGCGACCAGTTCAGGGTGTACGCCACCTCTCGCCCAGAGTCAATTGGGATAAACTCCAGCACGCCCGGTATATGCGGTACGGAAAATGGATGGATGGAGTACAGGTATATTCAATATTTTGAGCAATTGTAATATTATGCGGGAATATAAGGAGAAAAAAAAGATTATATAAGGGGAAGAAAAGATTAGGTAATAATTCAAGTCAAATGTATTGCCCATGAAATTCAAAGAATAAAATAAAACCCAATCAGTTTTGAAAGATTAGATACAAATGTATTGCACTAACTGTTAAATACAGCTAAAATGTAATTCAATGCACTGTATTGGATAAAAAAGTAAATGCACAACAGCTTTAACCAACACCTCAATTCTCGTCACATTGATAGGATTTCAGGTTTGCTGACTCCCATTTGCTCATGGAGAAGTCATTTGTAGGGATATTCGATAATACTTTTTTTCACCCCAGACTGATACCAGTAAAAGCAACTCTTGAGAATTCACCAATTACTGATGCAACCACTATTACACAATTAGCAACAAACCTGTTTCTATCTGACATACATGATGTTTTGTTGATGTGTCAACAGTGTAGCGCCAACTACAGGCGAGGAGGACTTAATGTGAGATTTCTTCTTTTTTTTTTTAGCCTTAAGAATCGGTCACTGGTATCGGCAGCCTTCACGAGTAACTGATACCTTGAAATAAGATATCTGTACTTGCCCATCCTTTGTTACAGCATGAGCTTTGGGATTCACATAATTTTCCCACTGTGCACGATGAATGTCTATGTGGTTTTCAATAAATGCGAGAAAACATAACATTGTTTTTGTGGTATTAGTTTACTGTTTTTCTATTGTTGTGACTTAGATGGTGAGATCATATTTAATAAACGATTTATGCAGAAATCCAGCTAATCCCAAAGTACTTCCAACTGACTTAAGGTAACCAAAATAGTGTTTTTGGCTACACCCTACCTTTCAGAAAATATATTGTTACATTCATAATTTTGTTACAGTGATAATTACAACAGCGCATTATGATGTTTGTGAAACTCCTTTATTAGATGGAGATATTTACCTTAATTCAGATTGCAGGTACAATACAATTATATAAAATGCCTGCAAACATATACTCATATTTTTACTTAATATTACTATTATTACGTGTTTGAGCAGAAACTGATCTATTAATTTATTGTCCAGTATTGATGGATTCCGAGGAGAATGAAGTGGAAAGCAGCAGCGATGCAGGCCCCTCTGGCATGGAGGAACCGTCCGAAAGTGGCATGGGCATGGAGTCTTCGGAGGCCATGTCGGCCGACAGTAGCGACGCTGCCTCCTCTCACGCGCAGCCGCCCGAGTCCGACTGTCATGTGGGACAGAGCTCCGAGGGACTCGTGGTAAGATTTCTCAAATGATTTCAACGGAGGCAGCGAGAAGTTAGCATGTCTGCCTCACAGTTTTGAGGTTTTGGAATAAAATCTTGTTCCTATGTGGGGTTTGCATGTTCTCTCCTTGTTTGCTTGGGGTTTTCTCCAGAGGTGGGTAGTAACATGCCACATTTACTTGAGTAACTTTTTGGAAAACTTTGTTAGGGAGCAACACTACTCTTTCTCCGTTACGTTGAACTTCATTGCACTTGTAACTTTCAATTGGGTCGCTGCAATGTTGTCTCATGGAAAGTTTAGGAAAAGGTCCATGTTGCGCGCCGAACAACCAGTTGGAACTAATCGAAAGTGGTAAACAAATGGGGGGGGATTTTTATTTTTTATTTTGTTTTTACAGACTTTTTACAATTGTATCTAGGCATGGTGGGAAGTCAAAGGCCAAATCTCATTTCTTTACATTTTATGTGCCTTGGCTCAACAAAGGTTGGGAAACAATGCGCTACACTTAATGACAATCGTAATTGAGTGGCTTGGTGATGAAGTGCTGCCTCCATGAGTGACAATCTGGCTTTTCTCTACGCTTCAGATTCTGGGCTATTTGAGAACAAGTAGCCTTTTCCTTGGCCGCAGCACACTAGCTCTGCCCCAGGTTGCCATGGTAACAAAAGCCCATCCATTGGCTCAGTTAACTGAGAAAGTACTGTATTGTTGGTCTTTTGTGGATTTTGACCGAAGAATGTCAGTGAGCTTTTAGGAAGACATCTGGGAACAGTTTTAAAATGTGAAAAAAGCATAACCGATGGCATGACATGTAGAGCCTGACCAATATAGATTTTTTTTAGGCTGATGCCGATATTTGGCAGAAAAAAATTCAATAATGGATCAATCGGCAGATTAAGTTAAAAACATATAATGAATTAAATAACTTATTTTCTGGTATGACCGGAGTCAGAGTTTGGTCCGCATATCCGGCAGTAAGTCGGACTCGTTTCCGGTGATGGTTGGACTCCGCCAAGGTTGCCCTTTGTCACCGATTCTGTTTATAACTTTTATGGACAGAATTTCTAGGCGCAGCCGAGGCGTAGAGGGGGTCCGGTTTGGTGGCCTCAGTATTGCATCGCTGCTTTTTGCAGATGATGTGGTTCTGTTGGCTTCATCAAGCCGTAACCTCCAACTCTCACTGGAGCAGTGAAGTGTGAAGCGGCTGGGATGAGAAACAGCACCTACAAATCTGAGACCATGGTCCTCAGTTGGAAAAGGGTGGCGTGCCCTCTCCAGGTCGTGGAGGAGATCCTGCCCCAAGTGGAGGAGTTCAA
Organism: Phycodurus eques; assembly: GCF_024500275.1. Lineage (NCBI taxonomy): Eukaryota > Metazoa > Chordata > Actinopteri > Syngnathiformes > Syngnathidae > Phycodurus > Phycodurus eques. Next base: position 24,967,260 of record NC_084525.1, read on the forward strand.
GTATGTTGTGGTCTTGTTCACGAGTGATGGAAGAATGGAACGGGTGATCGACAGGCGGATCGGTGCAGCATCTGCAGTGATGTAGATTTTGTATCGATCTGTTGTGGTAAAGAAGGAGCTAAGCCGGAAGGTGAAGCTCTCAATTTACCGGTCGATCTACGTTCCTACCCTCACCTATGGTCACGAGCTGTGGGTCGTGACCGAAAGCAAGATCCCGGATACAAGTGGCCAAAATGAGTTTCCTCCGCAGGGTGTCCAGGCTCTCCCTTCGAGATAGGTTGAGAAGCTCGGTCATCCGGGAGGGGCTCAGAGTAGAGCCGCTGCTCCTCCACATCGAGAAGAGCCAGATGAGGTGGCTGGGGCATCTGATTCGGATGCCTCCCGGACGCCTCCCTGGTGAGGTGTGCATGTCCCACCGGGAGGAGACCCCGGGTCGACCCAGGACACGCTGGAGAGACTACATCCTTCGGCTTGCCTGGGAACGCCTCGGGATCCTCCTGGAAGAGATGGATGAAGTGGCTGGGGAGAGGGAAGTCTGGGCGTCCCTGCTAAAGCTACTGGTCCTGCGACCCGACCTCGGATGAGCGGTAGAAAATGGATGGATGGATGGATGGATTTTCTGGTCCCTTAACGCTTACAACAAAAAATATATGAATTACAGGAAGATCGTTTGGCTGTTTTATAATACTTTGTCCTTTTAGTGTTTGTTTAATTTTACAACAGAGATTAATTTCCAAGTACATTAACATGCAAAAAAAAAAAGCATTATTGCATGAATTTATCTTTAGATTTTGGCCATAATTCTCTCTCTGTCTCACTCTCTGTGTCTCTCTAGCTCTGTGTGTGTGTGTGTTATATATAAAATATAATTTGCTAATAAATTCTTTAAAAATCAGAAAATTTGATTTTATGGATTTTTTTTTCTCCTTTTGTCTCTCATAGGTGAGGTATACCTATGATGAAAATTACAGGACCTCTCTCATCTTTTTAAGTGGGAGAACAATTGGTGGCTGACTAAATACTTTTTGCCCCCCCCCGAACACACACACACACACACACATATATATATATATGCATGGTGGGCGACTGGTTAGCACGTCTGCCCCACAGTTCTGAGGACCCGGACCCAAAATCCGGCGAGGGCCTGTATGGAGTTTGCATGTTCTCCCTGTGCCTGCGTGGGTTTTCTCTGGGTACTCTGGTTTCCTCCCACAACCCAAAAACATATATGGTAGGTTAATTGAAGACTCTAAATTGGTTGTAGGTGTGAATGTGAGTGCGACTGGTTGTTTGTTTGTATGTGCCCTGCATTTGGCTGGCGACCAGTTCAGGGTGTAACCCACCTCACACCCAGAGTCAGCTGGTATAGGCTCGAGCATGCCCGCGACCCTAGTGAGGATAAGCGGAACAGAAAATGAATGGATGGATATATATATTATCTATATATATGCCCTTTAACATTAAATCACATTTTTTCTACTCCATTATTTTCTCTGCCATGAAGCGATGACTTAAAAAATTTTTCAGAAGTCAAAACATGTAATCTTTTACAGAGTTGAAATATGTGATGTACAGACTAAAGAGAGAGCTAAAATGAACAGGAATCCAATCGTTTTGTATTTGCATTTGTTATGCTGATTGTTTATTGTTTTGTGCATTGTGGCTGTTTTTGTTTCACTCAGTAGTTCCTGTATTGTTGTTTGTTTGAATTTAACTATCCTCGTCCTATGTTGTAATGTGTAAAAAAATCAAGTTTGGCTGATTTGAAAAGGGCGAATATCTGCCAAATAAAATCGGCCGGCCGATTGATCAGTTTGGCCCTAATCACCTGTATCGATCTCAAGGTCTTCATCCCAGAGACCAGCTCTAGCACGGACGTGCGCGTGTCCTCGGTTCACCTCCCGGACTCCTCCTCGGTGGCCCAGTCCACCAGCGTGTCCAGCGTGTCCACGGTGACTCAGTCAGTGCTTGTGTCCGAGTCGGCTCAAGTGCTCGTTCACTCCAGCGCCACGTCTGAAGGAGCCATGATTGTGTCCGACTCCACTGCCTCTACCTCATCCGACCTGGGCTCGGCCATTGACAAGATCATCGAGTCCACCATTGGCCCTGACATCATGAACGGTATCTCCATGTTCCTAACTTGCCACATATTGGATAAGTTTAATGTTGCGTTTGGATTGCCAGTAAAAGCAAACTCTACTTATCCCATAGGTTGCATTGCTGTAACCAGTGCAGAAGACAGGGATGCAGAACCAACCCAATATCTCATACTACAAGGTCAAGATAATGTTATGTGTTATTAATCCGTGCATTTGCAGATCCTTTAAAACAGGGGTGTCCAAACTAAGACCTGGGGGCTATTTGCGACCCGCTGTCTGTAATTAAGCCGCATCTTATACTCAAATAATCAATTGACATGGCCCATGTCAGTTGCACTACGGCTACTACTAATACACTGGTTTTGTATAGAGCTTTTCTAGATTTGCAAAAATGCAAAGAAACTAAAACGGCACAAAATTTCTATTCATTGCGCCGCAGTGAATAAAGATAATTCAGTTACAGTCACAAATAACGCCAATTGCTATGCTTTGCTCCACCTTCTGCTCCAAGTCCATGTTCATAACCTCTGCCAAAAGGTGTTTTCGCACGAGATGATCTATGACACAGCAGAGCCATCGTTAATATTACCATACAAACACTGTTTTGTTTCATTGGGTTTTCTGCTGATAGTGACAATAGAGTTTAAAGAAGTTGCAGCTGGAACAAGACTCAATCTAGAAGGATGTTAGCATTTTCTTCTTAGAACAAAACCCCTCAAACATTTAAAGGCATCATATGCTTATAATTTGAACTAAAGTAGTGAGGAGCAGCGACCCTAACTAGTGAGGCTACGGCGTAAATATGTATAAATAAGATATAAATATATATAAGAACGTAAATTGCAACCATTTTTATTCTGTGCATTGATAATTTGGAAAAGGACGTAATGTGAATCCACGCATATAATCGTGGTTTGGCATTTGTGAATTCACCTAATTGCAGTTTTTTTTAATCTATTTGCTAAAAAACTTAAAACTATTGCCTTAGCATCATCTTGTGGCGTCTCAGTGCCAAGAAACTAAGCTTGTGAGTTGAGGAGCTTAATTTACACTAAAGTAGTACTTTGTCACCATCTTGTAGCATCTATAGGCAATTCTAAATGTTTTTGAGGAGTGTCAAGAGAGGTGCTAGTCATGCTCTTATAGCAATAACGCAATGAATGTCTTCCCGGACAAGCAAGCAAACGTTCTAAAGCAGAACATCCGGTCTCGGTCGATTTGGTTTTCATATCTGTGTCTGCTTTAGGTGCTCCCATGGTAGCCCATATGTCCTCCTCGGCTTTGTCCAATCGCATAGCCATCGAAGCACTTTCTGAGGGTCCCACGTCAACCTGTCTGGACCAGGGAGACATGCAGAGAAGCCTGGAGCCCGATCAGCCCGACGACCAGCCCGGCCACTCTGGCTACCCAGAAGACAGCAGCAGTCAGCCTGATCAGCCACAACACTCTCACCCCTCCCAGTACATGGACTGCAGTGCTGATGGCCCTGACCAAACAGGGGAGTCCTCACCTTCCTTTGCGGAGTGTTCTGAAGAACCTGACCAGACGCGCTCACAGTCGAGCTTTCCCGACTACAGTGGCGACAACAGCAACCAGGACCTGCCCGGATATGTTGAATGCAGCAAGGCGGATTCAAACCCCACTAGTCGGGGGAACTATGTGGTGGAGTGCAGTGCCGGATATCTGTGCGCTGTGGATGAGGGAGAGCGGCTGCATCATTCGCGCGCCTACATCGACAGCAGTGCAGATCACAAGACGCAGACGAGCCGGCAGTACACCGCTGAATATGCCGGCGTCGCAGCTCCCGATTCTGAGGAACCCGGATGTTCCCGGTATCAAGCGCGGGACGACGATGATGACGAGCAGAACCAGGATCCCGATCAGCCACAGCAGCAGCCCCAGCATTCATGTTACACTGAGAACAGCAACGGCCCTGACGCATCCCTCTATACTGACGACAGCTCCTCGTCAGACCACCCTGTCGCCGACACTGCAGATTCAGGGGGTGTCCCAGAGGCAGCGGAGGGTAGCGAGAGCCAGCCGGGGCCCTACATCAGCAGCAGTGGCACCTACATATCCAACCCCGAGCCCGATGTGGCACCGCATTGCTCAGCCAGCCGAGATGAACCTCGGCAGGAAGAAGCCGCGTTGGTCGTGGCTGAAGGCTCCAGAGACCGGGCGCCCAACCTGGCTGAACTGGAAGAGATGATGGAAGTTGTGATTGTGCAGCAGTTCAAGTGCAAAATGTGTCCGTACAAGAGTGTCTCCAAAGACACACTGATTAACCACATGAGGGACAAGCACTTCAAACCTGCAGGTAAGTTAGCATGTGTGACTTTATCTTCTATAGACCTTTTTTGCCATGGCGTCACACGTATTTCCGGCTGGCAATAGTTTCAATGGCACCACTAGTAAACAATGCTGTGATTTAAATTTCAACAGGTAAGGTGATTCAAAAATAGATGTTGTGGAAATTCAGACAGACTGTAAGTAACAGCGAATGTTGTTATCTGTACTTTAGAATGTTTTCATATTAAGAAGCAGGCAGTCTGCCTCACAGTTCTGAGGTTTGAATCTGTGCTCCGGCCTTCCTGTGTAGAGTTTTCATTCACTCCCCATGCTTCCATGGGTATTTACTCCTAAAAAAAAAACATGGATGTTTGCTTCATTGAAGACCATATATTGTCTGTAGGTGTGAATGTGAGTGTGAATACTTGTTTGTCTATATGTGCCCTGCGATTGGCTGGTGATAAGTCCAGGTTGTACCCCGCTTCGCGCCCAAAATCAGCTTGGATAGGCTGCACCTGCTATTCTAACGAGAAGTGCTATATAAATAGATGTCCATTTAGAAGCAGACATGCTCTATAATTGAGAAAGCCCATTTAGTATATCATAATGTCTCTATTAAGGACTGCTATTTAAATGGTAAATGGACTGCACTTATATAGCGCTTTATCTATACCATGACACTGCCCAAAGCGCTTTACAAAGCCTCACATTCACCCACTCACACACACATTCATACACCAATATTTAGGAGTGCTTTATGTTATGATACACGTTATAAACCTTTAAGTGCCCCTATCTGTGTTCAGGGGGTTTGCAAACAAAGCGCAAGCGTGGACGACCTCCCAAAAGCACCGTGCCAACCCTTCGGCAGGCGGACCAGGGTGAGGCGGCGGTGGCAGAGACGAAAGCAAAGCAGGCGACGGCGTCCGCATCCCATCAGGCTCAAGAGGATGGAGACCAGGAAGAACAGATTCCAGATGCGGGTGCTCTCGATGATTCTGAAGGTCAGTGTTCAAACCCTCACTCGATTAGCATTTTGGACGAGGAAGCAGGGTACACCCTAGACTGGTTGCCAGTCAATGAATGGGCACATGTAGAAGAAACAGTTGACTGGTCGCCAGTCAATGTCAGGACACATACAGACAAACAATTAAAAACGACCAATAAACTGTGATAACATTTCAAACGGTTAGTTTTACTGTTTCCATTCTTATCATCAACGCGGTGTAATGTGCTTTGCTGTGCACTCCCCATTAAGAGTGAGCAAGTGAGAGTTTGAGCGAGTGTGCGTACGACACATAACCAATAAAGGAGGATGATCACGGAGAAAACCACAACTTAAATACAGCGTATATCTGCGTCCATTCATCCATTCCTGAAATGTTGTAAAATGGGGAATTAGACCTAAAATGCAGATATCCCTGACCCAGCCTTGGAGCCTTGAGTACAAATTATTATCACAAAGCCAAAGGTGCTCGAAGAGCTAAAATATAGGTGAGGTGGTTGAGGTGTTCTGGACGCGTCACACCGGGAGGAGAGCCCGGGGATGATCCAGGGCACACTGGAGGAACTATGTTTCCCGGCTGGCCTGGGAACGCCTCTGGATCTCCACTGGAAGAGCCAAACGAAGTGTCTGGGGAGAGGGAAGTCTGGGCTTCCCTGCTTAAAGGACTGATATTTTGGCTATTTAGACCTCCATAAAGTGACTCTCTGACATGGACTTTTTCAATTTCATTTAAAAAAAAACACCTTGTTTTTGTAATACTAGTGTCCAGAAAAGGCAGCCTGTTTGACCCAGATTTGTATCCGCTTTGTCCATGTTTGTCTAAGACCGCCCCCTTTCCTCTGATTGGTTCCCTCCTTGTAGAAGAAATGTGTTTGTTTTGTTGACAGCGCTGGCTCAGGGGCGGAGAGATAGGCAGAGCTCTTCACCACTGAATTAGATAAGCTTGAGAAATTAATTTCAAGTATCAAATTGATTTCAGGCTTCTCGCCAGAAAAACGTCTGTAACTCACGAATGCGGGGACGATTTAAATTCATAGTTCACATGTTGTACGGAGGCACCATGGAGCCAATATATCATCCCAAATACTAGAAAAAGTTGTTTTGGTAGAATATGGGACCTTTAAGCTATACACTCGCGACCTGACCCAGCTAGGTGGACGAAAATGGATGGATGAATGCCATAATGATAATTGTGATCATTTTTGGTCATGATAATAAAAAAAATCACTTCATCACTAATCACAACCCTGGTTATTTGTTCCTCAGAGGACAGTAACTACAACCCAGCTGAAGAGGACTGCCGCGGAAGACTACCTGCCATTTTGAAAAAACACACTCCTCCGATATCTTCTTCCTCTCAAGCTCGTCCCCGGCGTAGAGTTGGTCGTCCGAGGAAATACAACCTTCTAGAAGAGGATGACAACAGCCAAGGTGGGTGGATCGTTTCTCAAAGAGCGTTACAGCAGAGGTGGGCGTAACTTGCACGTCTCTGTGTTAGCCTTCAGCTTTCAAGCAAGTCCCAAGTTATTGTGGCAACAATCAAGTCAAGTCTTAAGTTGAGTTAAATAAGTCATAAATCAAGTCGTCTTTCATAAGTCACAAGTCCTAAAATTGGTCCGAGTCAGGTCATGTCACTCGAGTGCCTGGAAAGACCCGCCCGCTTGACAACGCTGACAGTATGTTCATCTCTGTCGCCAGTCACAGAGGCGGAGAGTTTAGCAAAAAAGCCGAGAGTGAATGCCGACCCGAGTGCCACAGACGAGGCGAGCACCTCGGGCTTAGACAATGATGGGGTCGCGCCGGTGGCTGATGAGGACGCGGCGGAGGCGGTGGTGAGCCTGTCCGACTCGGAGAACAAAGACCCCTCGTCCAACTCTCAGCCTGATGAGTCCTTTGAGAGAAAACGAGGCCGTCCCTCCAAGTGCTTTCTTCGCAAGAAGTACAAGAAGCATTTGAGTCGCAAGTGGGTGATATTTCTAATCTGTTTATAATTTTTAGCTACATGTTTCATCTTTCAAGGTTTAAGGTTTGTCTTTGTCTCCCCAAGGAGTGATTTATCTTGGAATTGTTTTTATCGTACTTGTATTGAAGATTATTCGCAATAGCGCGAGATTTGTTGGTAATAATTTTTCCACAGGTACTGTCACTGCAGATTCACGTAGCAATAAGTGTGAGCCAGGAGGAAAGAGTGTAAAAAGAGAATGTCCAAAGTTTGCGATCATTTCACACTTAAAAGAGGTTTAAGTGCAATGTGCCTATTGCAAGGTACAACTGGCTTAAGTTACACAACTGGATGTCTACGGTCAAGTAAACATCATTAGTTAATTGAATATAGCCTACCACCGCTACTTAGAATGAATTGTAATCTATAGCAGGTGTTTAGGATAGAGGGAGGTTGGAAACAGCCATTGGTGAGCTTTCAATCGCTTTATTGAACAAACAGTAACAAAATACAGTAAACACAAGCACTTTCTTAGCAGCCCTGCCAATGGCATCAACTGACACTGTCACTCTACACATACAGTGGCTAAAAAAAAAGCCGTTTTGTTAACACCTGGCCAACTGTACATCCTCATTCGCTCATCCAACAAGCTAGGCCCGCCTTTTAAAGGCGCACACACGTTCACAGATACTAGTGTGTGTAGGATGTGAGGATGGCGACCCTAAGTGGACAAAAATAATACCTGCACCTAACATACATATACTATTGATATTACAATATTCAGGGGTGTCAAACTCATTTTTGGCACGGGCCACATTGTAGCTATGACTTCCCTCGGAGGGCCGCTACAACTGTGAACCCATATAAATGAAAGATTACCTCATATACTGTAATTACTTAGATTATACACAACACATTGATGAATAACCAAAAAAAAAAGAATACATTTGTAAATAATAAAATAAATACTTGGTCGGCACTTCACCCCCCCCCCACACACACACACAAATCCAATTTCCTATTGTAGTCTGTTATTTCTATATATTTTCTGCCCTCTTGGGTTTTGCTATTTCACCTGATACTAAACAAGCTTCTCAGCATTCTTTTCCGCCTTTTCTTCCTCCCCTGCATTAAGTTGCACCAACTTCCACAGAAGCAACATAAACACATATAGTATTTCACTCTTTACAGATAATGCGAAAATACCTGCCTCCTCTTTGGGAAAATATGGAAATACTATCTTTAATAAATTCATCTCGGCTGGTCTGGCATGTGAGGCAAGGCGACTGTTGGATTGTATTTGTGGCATGGAAGCACATACTTTATGTCAAAAGTTTCCAAATGACTGTTTTTGCAACATATACTGTAAATGGGCACCATGTCTTTGGCATTGTTTAGCACCATTGAATCAGCGATTACCTTCCACTGGGCTCCTTTCATGTCATACGCAAAACAATGTGAAACGGATTCCGCTCATATTGTCTGATTCTTAGCAGGAGTTAAAGTCAGTTAGTTGCTTATTTGCATAATAATTGCTAGATGAGCGATCAGATCGCTAGGGTTGGCAACACTGATTGTGCTTATGTAAATAGTTTCTCTCTGTTCACAGCCATGTTATTAGTGTAAGTAGTGCACATCATCGGGGATGTGCTTTGAACTATGAGTGCTTTGAACTGTGAAAAAAAAATATTCGGCGTAAGAAAGTAATTGAATTAATCTCTAAAATTAATTATTAGCCCAGCCCTAATAATTCATTTGCTGTTACCAATAGTCATGCCAAGTTTCCTCTTTCAGTCGGTACTACAAATCCCTCAAGCCTCTGCTGAGACCTCACAACTGCTGGATCTGCGGTTCGCGCTTTCTCACGCAGGAAGATCTGCGCTTCCACGTAGACTCCCATGAGGGAAACGATCCGGAGCTCTTCAAATGCCTCCAGTGCAACTATCACTGCAAGCGCTGGTCCTCGCTCAAGGTCTGGAGGCGCCCCGTCGCACACACTCACCTCAGCTTGTGTGTCTGTAACATTGTGTGTTTGTGTTTGTGTTCGTGTGCGTGTATGTTGCAGGAACACATGTTTAACCACGAAGGTACGAAGCCTTTCAAGTGTGAGAAATGTGATTACTCGAGTGTTTACAGGAAAGATGTCGTTCGTCACTCCGCTGTTCATAACAAAGAAAAGTAGGTGCATCGCTCAGTGGGCACCAGGGGTAGGCAAAGTATCTGAGTATTTACATTATCAAGAATCCTGTAATACGTGTTGCATTCATTTTTGTAATTTTCGTCATAAAACTGGTTGATTAACACTTTTTTACATTTATGTATCATTTATGTATCACATTGGTTAATTGATTTATTGTAAATAATGAAATAAATAAATCCTACTGAAATCAACATTTTCCATCCATCTATTTTCTATAGCGATTCTCATTAGTTCTTGGACCTTAACTGGTCACCAGCCTGTCGCAGAAAATTAACAATTTTATATGCATTTAAAACATTTTTATTTAGTTTATTAAATTATTGGTTAACTATCCATCCATCCATTTTCTGAGCCGCTTCTCCTCTCTAGGGTCGCAGGCGTGCTGGAGCCTATCCCAGCTATCATCGGGCAGGAGGCAGGGTACACCCTGAACTGGTTGCCAGCCAATCGCAGGGCACATACAAACAAACAACCATTTGCACTCGCATTCACGCCTACGGGCAATTTAGTCTCCAATTCATGCATGTTTTTGGGATGTGGAAGGAAACCGGAGTGCCCGGAGAAAACCCACGCAGGCACGGGGAGAACATGCAAACTCCACACAGGCGGGGCCGGGGATTGAACCCCGGTCCTCAGAACTGTGAGGCTGACGCTCTAACCAGTCGGCCGCCATTGGTTAACTAATTGTAATGAAAAATTGAGAATGACTTATTATTTTAGAATGACATTTATTTTAAACTAATCAAGGAATGAGCTGACTGTTTCAACATTCAAATGTGGCCCGTTGAGCATAAAAGGTTTGCCCACCCCTGGTTTACACTGTGATATACATGAACACTTTTGACAAATTCTAACTGCATTTGTTGGCTTTACATCCACCAGGAAAAAAAAGACAGAAGTGGTAAGTTTTGCCATTTTAGAGGAAATGTTATGTACAAATTTACTTTTTGATGTTTTAAATAGTTGTGTGTGTGGAGTTCCTGTCCACCCGTCAAGTGTAAAATTATACAACTAAGTCAATCTTTTGTCATCTGCCTAGTTTCTCCCAAATTGTTTTGATTCCATAAATACACTAATTGACATAATCCTGCTCCCAAATTTCTATATGGAAGCAATGTCATGTCAAAGTCAAAAGTTAAGCACAGCTGCAGTGTTAGCGTAGATTAGCGGTATCTCTAAGTGTATCGGCTTCTGAAAAGCAGCACAAGAATGTTCGGCAAAGTTTCTGACGTGATATGAGGGCCAATTGAAGTGCAGTGGGGCCGCTCGGTGATGAAGTGCTGCCTTCACGGGGGCAAATGCACTCAAATCTTTGTGGGTGGCTGCTTTTTTTTTCCTTCACACTGTGGGCTTGAAGTTACCATCGCTTTTTCATAAGACCTTGGCTCCACCCTCAGTTGTTGTGGTAACAAAAGCCATACTTGGGGTGAGCAGTGAATTCTTTTTATGGGATAGAAACGTCTCCCATAAGGGTGTTACAAATGATGCCTTTAAATGGGCTTTGTTGTTTGTTGGTTGTTTATTTTATTTTCAATTAAGTGGTGCATCTTCTGTGAACCCCTGAAAACTCAACGCAGCTCTGCTTCGTGTATCGAAGCCACCGCTGGATAATTTCACCATGTGTATATACCCCGCTCACAGTCATATTTTTATAGTCATAGTCAGATACAGTAACTAAAAATGGGTGGGCAGTCACTCCAAAAATTAAATAGAGACATTAAAGAGTCACTTTTCCATCACCTGTTAAGCACAATGGCAGCAGTCAATTTTTGAACACTTGATGGGTCAACTATCTGTCCTTTCTTTTAGCAGGTGGTGACTGTATCAGAGTTCCCGTGTCCTGTGTGTCGGAAAGTTTATACCATGCAGAAGAGACTGACTCAACACTTGAAGACCCACAGCGCAGAGAAGCCGCACATGTGCGATAAGGTCTGGTGACCCGAAATGTCATGATAGCAAGTTAGCAACCCAATGGCTGAAAGTAGTACAGTCACATTTAAAGTCAAAGTCCAGTTTTGTACATGTAAATTTAATCTGATTCTTTCTTTTTCTCCTTTCAGTGTGGCAAATCCTTCAAGAAGCGCTACACATTCAAAATGCACCTCCTGACGCACCTTCAGAGTGTGGGAGACAGCAGGTCAGTAATACACATTTTGTATACCTCTTCTTTCTTATATAAATGGTGATTGAAAAGTGACTCTCTATTTTAAAATACTTATAAATTATGTATTTGTCACTCTGAATATACACTAAGATTCAAAAGTTTGGGGTCATCCAGACAATGTAATGTTGTCTATGAAAACACACCTTTGCATATACACGCTAAAATTAAGACATTTAAGGGTCACTTTGAATTTTTTTTAACCACTTTAACAATATCTAGACATATTTTGCCCAGTATTTTCTGACTAACTCAGCGTGCTGCGTATTCGTCAGTTTCAAGTGTGAGTTTTGTGACTACACTTGCGCCAACAAGAAGCTGCTGCTCAACCACCAACTGTCCCACACCAGCGACCGACCCTTCAAGTGCGACTACTGTAAATACACAACCTCCAAAGAGGAATTCCTGGTGTCCCATTTGGCCATTAAGCACACAGGTCAGTTCACTTGGATGTAAATATGTTACCTTAGAGGTAGGCTACACAGACGATTACGGTAAATATGATGTAAATATGGTACCCTACAGCGGTTCAGACCATTATGATGAAAATATGTTACATTTGAGGTGCACAGACCATTAATATGATGCAAATGTGTTGCATTAGATTTTGATGTACAAACCCAAATTCCAATATCTGTTATTTACGTTTTACACAACAGGTAAATAAAAACTGAATACAATGATTTGGAAATCCCTTTCAACCAAATTCAATTGTATACACTACAAAGACACGCTAGTTAATCTTCAAACGGATAAACATTTATTTTTATTTTTTTGCAAATATTCACTCATTTTGAATTTGATGTCTGAAACACATTCCAAAAAAGCTGGGACAGGGGCGACAAAAGATTGGGAAAGCTGAGGAATGCTCAAAAAAACACATTTCGAACTTTCCCCACGTTAACAGGTTAATTGGAGACAGGTGAGTGTCATGATTGGGGATACAAGGAGCTCACCAGTTTGTGAACAACTGCGTGAGCAAATAGTCTAACAGATTAAGAACAATGTTTCTCAATGTACAATTGGAAGGAATTAAGGGATTTCATCATCTTCAGTCCATCATATCAGCAATCATGTCATGCAATCACTGTATTCTGTTTTTATTTACATTTCACACAACGTCCCAACTTCAATGGAATTGGTGTTTGTATTTAATGCTCCTCTAATTCAGAACATTTTATCTTATGGTCCATGTACCTCAAACGTAACATTGTGGTATTGAGGTTTAAACACCTCCAATAAATAAGATTATTGATGTGTCGTGTTCATTTGGATTGTGTTCCAAATGTGTCTCATCTGTAGGAGACAAGCCCTTTGCCTGCAGTATGTGTCACTTCGGGACCAAACACCGCAAGAATCTTCGGCTCCATGTGCAGTGTCGCCATCCGGAAGCTTTCAACGAGTGGTCCGTCTCGCAACCGGCTGTAGAAGCCAAGACACGCCGCAAGCCTTTCTTCGCCCTGCAGCACGTGGAGGAGCTAAAACAGCAACACGAGGATGCAGCGCAAGTCTTGCCAAATGCCATCGTGAGTCGTCGTGGCCGCTTTGAATTTGACATCCAGTCATGAGGGAAACGGGAAACGATGCTTTCCTTCTGTTTTCACATCCGTAAGGTTTCACTGGACCCTGTAGCTCTTCAAGCTATTCAGGGGATGGGAAATGCTTCCGTGTCCCAAGATGCACTGGGAAACACCACCATCATCTATGAACAAGGTTGGACACGTTTCCAATGTACATTATTCAACCTCCTGTTTTGCTTGTTTCTCTCAAAAAGCAATAATGGTCCTGGGCCAGTGTGACCTGGGGCTTCTGGAATTATCCGGAAAGTGTCTGAAATGATCAAATTAACATGATGAACATTGTTTAAAGGTTCTGTATTTTGGCTATTTAGGCCTCCATATAGTGACTCTCTAACATGGACTTAATATCAAAGTGTCCATTTCATTTCAAAACACACCTTTGTTTTGTCATACGTGTGTCCAAAAAGGCCCCTCTGACAGCTACGTCTGTTTGACACAGTTTTGTATCCGCTTTGTCCATATTTGGCTAGCACGGCCTCCTTTCTTCTGATTGGTTGCCTCTGTGGAGAAGACCAACTTGTGAGTGAACACGTGTTTTCTGTATTGAAAGCGCTAGCTCGGTAGCGGAAAGATAGGCGAAGATCTTCGTTAGTGACATCTGGAGCTCAGGAATGCGTGGACGACTTTATTTCATATTTCACGTTTACTGAGCCAATATAACATCCAAAATACTAGATAAAGTTGGTTTGGCAAAATATGTCCCCTTTAAAGCAGGAGTGTCCAAACTTTTTCCTTCGAGGGCCACATACAGATAAATTTAAGAATGTAAGGGCACTTTGATATTCTTCAACTATTTAAGCATGCTAAAACCAATCCATCAAGCAGTTAGATATTATAGTCATTTTGAGAAATTGCTACATCGCAGCTTCGTGTGAAAGATGATAAGGTTCATAGTTTTGAATTTTGCATGATTTTGGGGTGGCACGCAGCCTGGAATCCCACAAGAATAGATCTGCATCTGCCCTGAGCAGAGCTCCATATTCAGAAAAAAATGAGCAATCTGAAATAAGCTCACAATCTTTAAAACAGTGCTTACTTGAGGATCATAACTGATCATTAATGTGATATGTTCACATAGCAGACTTTGACACATAGCAGAAAGTGGAGGAAAACGGTTTTGCTTTTGAAACTGAATTATCTTTATTCACGAGGCATTATAAAGAGAAATTTTGTTGCTGTTTTAGTTGGGAATTGTTTATATGCATCTCTAGAAAAGCCCTACATAAAACTAGTTTATTATTATTATTATTATTATTATTATTATTATTAGTAGTAGTAGTAGTAGTAGTAGTAGTAGTAGTCGTATTAGTAGTAGTAGTACACACATACACACCCCAACTTTTTTTTAACACTCACACCCAATAATGTTGCAGGCTGTATCAAATGTTATTGTTTGTGTATGCCGCGGGCCACAAAAAAATGGATGGTGGGCCGCAAATGCCCCCCTGGCCGTAGTTTGGACACACCTGGTTTTAATTAACTTATTTATTTGGCAGGCATTTTTATTTACATTTATTGGAACCATCTTCATTGGATATGTTTATTACTTATTAAACTATGCAGAAGTTTTCAAAAATTGACTTTCATCTGTCTAGCCATCCATTTGTTTTCTGTACCGCTTGTTCTCATAAGGACTGCAGGTGAGTTGGAGCCTATCCCAACTGACTTTAGGCTAGAGGTAGGATCCACCCTGGATTGGTCGCCACTCACCAGCCAATGTCAGGGAGGGCACCTATGGACAAACAGTGTACTGGTCTCCAGTCAGTGTCAGGGCACATATATAGGCAAAGAAGCATTCACATTCACACCGATGGAAAATTTCTTCATCTTTAAAGAAGCTAACATGCTAATATGTTTTTGGAATGTGGGAGGAGAAAACATGCAAACTTCACACAGGAAGGCCGGAGCTGAGATTTAAACTTTGAGGCAGACCACTTGTCCACTGTGCTAGAACTAAAAATGAGTGAATTTGACCCACAACAAAACAGGAGGTTTAAGGTTTCCTTCCATGGCTCTGATAAAGTAACAATGTTATTCACTGTACTTGAAGAGAAAACTTAAAAGTTTTATTTGTGGCTGCTCCTCAGCTGAATCCGGTGAGCTCTCCGCCCAGAATGCCCTGAGTCTGCTGCTGAATATGAGCAACGCCCGGGAATTGGTTGGAAACGCCTTACAAGTTTGTGAAACTGCTCATATAACAAAATTACTTGATATCAAAAAATAAATAAGTCCTCCACCATCACCATTGCTGTTTGTGATCTTCAGGTGGCTGTGCTCAAGTCAGATGGCAGCGCTGAGGTCAAAGCGCTAGAGAAGGAAACATGGAGCGCGGTGTCGGCGGCACCGGGCCAGGCCCACAAGGTCGTCACCGTCCACGTGTCCGAGAACGGTGAGACTGTTCTGCAGGAGGCCTATGCGGCCGAGCCGGAAGAAATCGCTCAGATCGCCATTGAAACCTACGCTGACGATGGGGAGTTCAATGTGGTGGAGCAGGTGCAGGTGACAGAAGAAGTCCAAAGCTCTGAGTGCAGGTGACCGAGTTAAAATACCTTTACTCATGATAGACATGCTTGCCAAATTTTATGCACAGTAACTTCGCAGCTACAAAATATGGATACAGCAGTCCAACTGACTGCAATAATGACGGAGTAAACAAGACTGTATGATGGAGCTACAAGGTCGCCAGCATCAGCCACTATCTTAACCAAAAAATCTGTAGCCTACCTCAAAATAGGAGCGTTTGCCATGTTGTCACCAAATGGTCACATGGTATGTTGGTTGGCAAAAGGTATTTTGCCAACCAACACACCATGGTTCAAATAACGACCCACCGTGAGTCATCAGGTTATTCAGACTTATTTTCTTTCATTAATACTGATAGTGGTGTGTTGCGTTATGGGCTGTGCGTAAAGATTACAAATTACGAATGGGATGTGTACCTGAACAAATTAGCTTTAAACAAATATGCAAATACACGTCACGTATAAAGACATTTGACCGTCTGAACTGTTTCCAACCAACAACTGAATAATTAACACTTGTATGCGTGAAGATACTTTTAGGCTTTCATTAAATCTTTTGCATATATTTGCACGTTAATCAGATACATGTAGCTTAAGTATTGTGTGCGCTCAGGCTGGATTTGGGTTTCATAACTGCATATTGATCAGGCAAATGCTGGTGGCCACTTTTGTACAGAAGCTTTGCTGCATATGCTGGCACAAACGTCATACTGCGATAAATTGCCACGAAAACTAGGTGATGATGCGTCTTTCTCAGCCACTGTTATAGGAAGTGTTCCTGGTTTCTGCCAACCGATATCATGCGCTTGTGCACAATTACGTCACACTACTCTTCGGCTAACTCTCCTATTGCAGAGGTACAATGAGAAGCAAATCTTGAAATAGATATTGATCCACAGTGACAGGAAGAATGAGAGCAATTCTAAGACCAGTCCAGAAGGCGACTCAACCAGAGTGTGCAAATTTCCCATACAATGAGTGACATTGTAATGTATTGTGGATTTGTCATTTACAGTATTTCTGTTTCCTCGCTTGTCGTACTCTTCAACAAATCAAATCAACAGCACTATAGTGTACCACACTGTAGTTAATCAGCTCTTGTTATTTGCATTTACCAATTCATATTTGAAAAACATGTCATGCCGTTACACAATGTAATTTTACATTGGAATTCTTTCACCCATGCCGTCATGTGCGACTGCACATTTCGCACATGCCAGAAACCGCCACTGGCTATGACCGTAGCAATTCAAAATCTGTTAGCACTCAAGACAAAATCTCTTGGACAAGTTCTTCTTTGAAGGATGCCAGGAAATGGCTAAAATGAGCCTAAAATCTGCTTCATACCAAAATGGCAGATTTCGTGTTTTGTTTTGGGCATAGTATCTTGACCTTTATGTGGGTTTAATCATGATAGACCTGGCTACCAAATTTCAAGTTGCCAAGTCATAGGCTTTGAGGGCTGTATTTGTAAAAACGTTAGTTGAGTTAGTGAGTTACAGATTGTGTTTTAAGGTGAAACATCAGCCCTTGCCCCCATGCTACTGACATTTTTTTTTTCAATTTACCATCACTCATCTTTCTGTGCATGCTTCAAAACTGTTAGCAATTAGACAAAATCTCAACAACAAGTTGTTCTTCAAAGGATGTCTTGAAATGACCAAAATGACTCTGGCTTTTGCAGCTGAATTTGTATGGGAAAGCTATTTGGCCTGAGAATAATAACAAAAAAAAAATGTTGACGTAAGAATCATCAGATAATCGACTGACTTTCCAGAGAGTCAATTCAGGCTGTCCACCCCCCCAGTCCTGAGAAGAATGACCAGGTTCAAGCTGCAGAGGCGCAGAACCTGAAAAGTGACAAGTTCTACCTGGCTTCCGGGCTGCCTGATGGTGTTCTGCAACAGGTGGAGGTAATGACAATGTTTTCTCACAACGATGTGTTCACACTGAGCGCGTCTCACATTTCTGTTCACTCGTAGCTGAGCAGCGAAGCGCCTGCCTCTCCTGCGGTGAGTGTGCCCAGCATCAGTGCCAAGAAGTTCTCCTGTCGCATATGCATGGAGTCTTTCCAATGCCGCTCGGACATGGAGAACCACAAGCGGGCGCACTTGGATCCAAATACATTCAAGTGCCCCGACTGCGCTTTCACCTCTGGCTCCTGGCCCGAGGTTAAGGTGGGTACAGAAGGCCATGTGGTTATACCCCAAAATGCACATGGAACTAAATCTGCACCTGAAGTTATACGGAACCTGCGCTTGGACTAATTTAAGCATTTAGGTTGAATTTTTATCACTTGTGAGTTGGGTCGCAAACAGGTGGAACCATCCATCCATCCATCCATTTTCTGAGCCGCTTCTCCTCACTAGGGTCGCGGGCGTGCTGGAGCCTATCCCAGCTGTCATCGGGCAGGAGGCGGGGTACACCCTGAACTGGTTGCCAGCCAATCGCAGGGCACATAGAAACAAACAACCATTCTCACTCACAGTCATGCCTACGGGCAATTTAGAGTCTCCAATTAATGCATGTTTTTGGGATGTGCACTCTCCGGAGTGCCCGGAGAAAACCCACACAGGCACGGGGAGAACATGCAAACTCCACACAGGCGGGTCCGGGTAATGAACCTGGGTTTTTAGAAGGTTTCTGCAAAATTTCCATGGGAACTTAAACAGGGGAATTTGGAAATTCAGTGGTGCCTTTCGTTGAGAGTTGAATTTGTTTGATGACCACACTCATATGGCAAATCATGTTTCTCCATTGAATAGAATGGGAATGCAATTAATCTGTTCCAGACCCCCCAAAAACACAAACATTCAAGTTCTCAACAGTGTTTTATTGTATAAAAACAGTAATAACATTTGCTCTCCATATAACGACGTGCAAATACGGAAAATGCAAGCATTAAACACGACTGTACCTATCGTATTGTCATTTCTTGGTCTTCTTCTGTGGGTTCAATTGGCGGTTGGCAAACCAGCTTAATGATGGTGCATTTGTGCCAACAACAAATATTACCCTTCCACTGCAAGAAAACCATTATGACTTGATAGTGGCCGTCTGTTGTGAAGTTTGCTGCCGCATTCTAATAGTGAGGGTCTGAAGCACAATTTTTGCTCAGTTCCAAAAATATTGGCCAAGCGATGGCTCGTATCTCAAACTTGAAAGTCAAGGCGCTCGTATCTCAAGGCACAACAGTATAAGGAACCCCCACACATTAACAGTTCAGAACTTGTGAATTTACATATTCGTAGATTTTTTTTAATCTACGCTAACTGAAAAAGCCCTTTGAATTTACTTAACTCGAACACATACGTCAGTTGCACATGATTAAAATATGGTAAACTAATGAATATTATTTCATTATTTGCGAGGAGAAGAGAGGAAAATGACATCAGTTTAGCACATTTTAATGATGTCCGGCCGATGTACATGATCCAATTAAGGACTTTTTTCAGAATAACCTCCGTTATTTGCCAAAAAACTTGCCTAATCACTGTTTTGTGCTCGGGTCAAAACCATGTCTACTGTAAAAATACTGCATTGGTGCCATCTCGTGGCATCTTGGTGCCAAGGAACATTGAGTGAGGGGAGGAGCTTCATTTTGTTAGGCCACAGCCTTGTCTCATAGAAAAAGGTGCTTCGCTGCCATCTTGTGTTATCTATAGGAAAATGTAAACCTTTTAGAGTGGAGGTTATGTACTTACAGATTTTAACTGTTTGTGGGGGATGCTCTGTCCCTCTCACTATAATCCAAATAGGAATATATGGGAATTATGGTTATTTTTGGGAATTAACTGGGAATGAGGGTAATTTAATGGAAAGGTAAAACATTCATCCATACAGTAAATGTTAACATTTTGTTTTGTCATAAGCAGACATCCATGCAAAATTAAATAGCCCTCTTACCCGCTGTACCTAAATAGCTCTGTTTTTTTTCTGCCCCTCACTCGAGGGGCACTGTATTCAAAGCTTGCCCGTACATCACATTTAGGCTCCTAACACAAAGCAAAAAAATTGATGGAGCAAAGTCATAACGCAGGGCACTCATAGATCAAGATCCCACTGTCCACTTGTGGGAAATCGGTTTGCTTTGTCAGGATTACGCTAAAATATACAGTATTTTCCCATTCCAAATTAAGGTCCTTGTTAAGAGCTAACCTTCAATTTTCTAAATGTCTGATTTAGACACCTAAATTCCCGTTAATTCCTGTTTTCAATTTGAAAAATTTTGCAACACTTCTTGTGAACCAGCATGTTGTTTGCTAAAATATTAAATATTGTCTTTAGTCTAACACTTAACTTACTCGTATGCAGTAATACGTAACACAAAAAAAAAATCTTTCTTTCTTACGGTCTCTCACTTAAACTCAAAAATGCGGTTGTCGACTTAATCCACGGAGAGACGTCAGATCAGTGGTGGGCAAACTCTGGCTCGTAGGCTATTAAGAGTAATCCAGATACTCACATACCAGATACGCACACTCCAAAAACATGTATGTTTGGTTCATTGAAGACTAAATTGTCCTTAGGTGTGAATGTGAGTGTGAATGATTGTTTGTCTATTTGTGCCCTGTGATTGGATGGTGACCAGTCCAGGGTGTAGCCCGCTTCTCGCCTAAAGTCGTCTGGGCTAAACGAACACCCCGCAACCCTAATGAGGCGAGTGCAATAGAAAATGGACGGATGGTTCTTTTACTGAGAATATTGAGCAATGTGCAATACAGTCAACAGAACTGTTGACAAATGACCAATGTTTTGTTTCTTAAGACATATCGTACACGTTTTTCAAAGGCACTTTGGGTAACCACAAAATGCTACCCTACATAATGTTTGTTTGATTCAGGCTCACATGGAGCTACACTCGTACTTGCGGCCTCACAAGTGCCCCAGCTGCAGCTTTGCCTCCAAGAACAAGAAGGACCTGCGCAGACACCTGCTCACACACACCAACGAAAAGCCATTTTCTTGCAAACTTTGTTGCCAGAGGTAGAAACAAAGCATTTTATTTCCTGTGTATGAAATTAATGATTTAAATTGAGACACTTGCTCCACTGCAATTGACTGGCGACCAGTCCAGGGTATATCCTGGCTCTAATCCAAAATTGGGTGGGATAAGCACCACCTCACCCCGACTTCAAATTTCACAAAAATGCAATTTATGATTTTAATAAAATGTTCCCTTTCGGTTCGAAAAGAAGTAAAGCCAGCGACAACGACATTTTTCAAAGCAAGTTAAGCTTTTTGGTTTTTTCCCCCTTCTCTGGGATTTGCTTTTTTCTCCTGAAACTAAGCTTCAAAACTGTTTTTTCACCCAGCATTAACTTGACCAGCCTCCACATAAATCATAGAAATACGTAGTTTTTCATGAGCTGAAGTGAAAATTTAACATATCAGGAAGTGTCAAACTACAAGGCGTGGCTGGTCCATGTGTTCGTTGTCCAATAATAACAGTGCACCCCGTCATTGCACTTTTCTTGTCAGTTTAAGCTGTGAATGTCAACTACGTGCTTTCAACTACTGAAGCTGCAAAAAAATCGATAAAAAAAAATTGTCCTATCAAATAAACTCAAATCAATCCATAAAGTCAGTCATGCATGATACTGTATTTTGAGGTTGTAATGAGCAAACGTTCGGTGCTGAAACAGTTGATGTTTTACCAGCTTCAATCGCAACGGTCACCTCAAGTTCCACATGGAGCGTCTCCACAACCAGGAGCAGACCACCACCGCCACGCGCAAGAGCCGCGCCGCCGCATCCCAGCAGACCATCATAGTCAACAGTGACGAGGAAGCACTTGCGACGCTGCAGTGTAAGACTCACAAACATCAGCACACTTGATGGAGAGGCAGGCACCCCAGACACACAACTGTTTGGATACAACACATCCAAAAGTCACTTTGATGTCATATGTCCCCTGTAATTTTGTACAGCCCTGCAAGCCCACCAGGCAGTCATCAGCCCAGAACAACTGCAGGCTCTCAGTCAAGAGCACATCATCGTGGCCCAAGATCAGTCCCTAACAGACCAGGTAGCACAACCTAGCATCCATCCAAAGTTGCGCATTGTATTACAACATCCTCATTTGCGTCAATCAGGAGGAGGGCACCTACATACAGCAGATCACCACCATTGATGGGCAGACAGTCCAGCATCTTATGACAGGAGACAACCAGGTCACTGAGGTGACGAGCTGTAACTCTCTCACTTGACGCGGATCACTTCCAGGGTGTAGACACTACCATACATACGAACAAGTTGCATGCCAGAAGGTTGTTTGTATCTTGAATTGTTCGTAAGAAGTTATTTTTCCATTTCTCAATTATCACAACGTATTCTTTAGCAGCTGTTTTCTCTTTCGCTCTCTTGCTGATTGACCGTTGAAAACCTCCATCCATCCATTTTCTGTACGGCTTATCCTCATTAGGTCACAGGTGAGCCTGAGCCTATCCCATCTGATTTAGGGCCAGAGGCGGGTACATCATGGACTGATGATGCTTTTTTTCCACACCTAACATTCAAAAAACATGAAGAAAATGTCCATAGATGTGAATGTGAGTGTTAATAATTGGCTATATTCAGGGTGTACCCCGCCTCTCGCCCCAAGTCAGCTGGGAAAGACTCCAGCTCACCTGCCATCCTAATGAGGACAAGTTCTATAGAAAATGGATGGATGGAAAATTGACACTCTTCCACAGTGTTATCAGTACGTCTCTATAACAGCCGCATGATCACGGCAAATGTTAATTTATCCTGGTTAGCAACTCTTCTTGACTAATCTTTCGTTGTCACTCATTGTTGATTTGTTAACGTCTTCTTATACACCCTGGAAGCCATTGAGATGCCCCGCAGTGCAAAATTATTTTGTGCATTGAAGGGCAAAAATAAAGTGGTGTGTTCAGGTGCAGTACATCATCTCCCAGGATGGCGTGCAGCACATAATCCCGCAGGAGTACGTTGTGCTAGCAGATGGCAATCACATCCAGGTGAGTGTGCGTCACAGTGGGTCGAGGCCTGTGTGTGAACGACGTGACGCTCATCTACTGCTAATGTCCCTCAGATGCCAGATGGACATATCATCCAGTACGAGCATGAAGAAGGAGTCTTTCTCCAGGAGCAGCAGGTGATGCCTTACAACAGGGCTGAGCCACATAAGGCCCTCCAAACATTTATATTCTCAATAGTCTGCTTATATATGTTTCATTAGTTTAGCCATTTCCTTCCTAAAGTTGGGCAATTAAAATCCACTCCTTCCTTTTTTATTCATCTATCTCATTAAATAATTGAAATAATTATTTAAAATTGCTGTTCATAAACCTAATTAATTAATTATGTAATATGTAATAAAATCAATATCAAAAATGGATGGATTGATGTAAAATATATTTTATTTTTTATGAACACAACATTTGTTAATTGATTTATTGCAAATTAAAAAAATAGAAAAACACAGTAGCCTGCAAAATCAAGTGATTTATTGTAAATAATAAATAGCATGCCAAAATAAACAGTTTCATAAACACATTTAACATCCATCCCTCCATCCGTTGTCCGTACCGCTTATCCTTACTTGGTTCGTGGGAGTGCTGGAGCGTATCCCAGCTAACTCTTGGCGGGGAACACCCTGAACTGGTCGCCATCCAATTGCACTGCACATATAGACAAACACTGTGATTGGCTGGCAACCAGTTCAGGGTGTACCCCGCCTCCTGCCCGATGATAGCTGGGATAGGCTCCAGCACGCCCGCGACCCTAGTGAGGAGAAGCGGCTCAGAAAATGGATGGATAATGCAATTTAAAAAAGAGAGTAAATTATTTAATTTTTAAAAGAAACTTTTTCACATACAGTTTTGTAATTTTTATACAAATATTTACATACTCTATGTACATTCAGTAGAATGACAGAGTTGAAACCTTTTTATATGGGTCCCGCAGCAAAACAGCTGTGTTTGCTTCCCTTTTTTTCTTTTAAGATCGCAGTCAGCACTGACAGTTCGATCCAGTACCTGCCCGCTGCCTCGGAACAGCAAGGCCTGGAGGCCACCGCCCACTCTGCCGTCACAGGTCTGCACTCTGATTGGACGGATTATTTAGTGATTTACTCCAAGCTGTCCGGCTGGAGCAACAACATTAATGACATCTGTGCGATTTAATGAGGTCCAAAATAAGATCAGGATCAAAAATTGGTTTTGTTTTGTTCCACGAGAGGGTCAAAATATTAGAAACACAAGTATCAAATTAAATGGACTGCTAATGTAATGATGTATCCATCCATGTTCTGAGCCGCTTATCCCCACAAGGGTTGCGGGAGTGCTGGAGTCCATCCCAGCTATCATTGGGCAGGAGGTGGGGTACACCCTGAACTGGTTGCCAGCCAATCGCAGGGCACACATAAACAAAAAACCATTCACACTCACATTCACGTCTAGGGGCAATTTAGAGTTGTCAATTAACCTACCATGCATGTTTTTGGGATGTGGGAGGAAACCGGAGAAAACCCACGCAGGCACGGGGAGAACATGCAAACTCCACACAGGCGGGGCCGGGGATTGAACGCCGGTCGTCAGATCTGTGAGGCAGACGCTCTAACCAGTCGTCCACTGTGCCGCCTCTAATGATGAAAAATTTTCAATTGTAACACACACAAGTACGCTAGCTTTTATTCACAAGTGACAAGCATGCAGCAGCTAGCCAGTCCGCGGCTAGCTTGAGAAGCTAACATAGCAGTCCATATGTTCACTCGGTGCTCCTTCTCGTCAAACATCACAAACCCGCCACACCAGTCACACAAGAGCCAAATCAATGGCCTTTGTTAAAAAAAAAAGATGCTCCACACGATAACTAAAAAATAAAATGAGTAAGTAAACGTTAAACATTTTTTTTTATTGTGCTTATCACAGATAAAAATCACAAAGTGATTTATAATATAGTGTAGTGCAAAACAGTAGGCGAAGTGACACATTATATAAAAAAGAAAATAATACCTGTCCAAATGAAATTGTGTGATTAGGTTGCTCCACTGGAGTGCAGTAACCCATCAAACGTCTCGTTTATGTGAAATTTCTCCCTTGTCCCAAAATTAATAAATGATGTGAACTAATCTGTTAGAAAACACAGAAAACTAAAATTTGCAACTGCGGAGTCTAAAATGAAACTCAATTTGCCCAATGTGTATGACATCCAGGCAACAACATGGTTTCACAGGTTTCTATTGGCCAAAATGGATGGCTGCATGTTGACCTACATTAGTGTTTCGCAGACTTTTTACAATTACCACCTCAAAAAAATATTAGCTCGCTACGTATCAGCAAAATCACCAACATGAAAATACAGCTTGGCGTACAGCCCAAGTGTTCATCAAAAACGAGCCAGAGGTTTTATTCCTAAAAACTGTATCGGATATTATTGTAAGCCACCTAACGCTGCACTTAAATATAGGAAAATAATGAAAAAAAAAACTTAATGATTCAAGTGAAATGTATTTCACATAAATAATTAAATAGTTAAAGTTAAATAAAAATTGCACCTAAATACATGTTTGAAAAACAGGTCGTTCAAAGAGATTAAATGCAAATATATTGTACTGTGAAGTTAAATACCACTGAACTGTGCTTAAATATACTATACTGCTTTAAAAAAGCCCTAGGAGTGTATACAGACTTAGGGCTGTCACGATCAAATCTTTTTAGAATCGATTATCCTCTCGATATTTATATATTTTTATAAGGATACAATGCCTACATATCAAAATAAATAAAGAAGGTTGTGTGAGATCTAGACAGGCATAGTCTGGGAGAAGGAACAGAAAAGATTGACTGTGTATTGCCTGGGCTTATTTCTGGAGGTTGTTCTGTTGTTTACCTTATAAGGAGTGGAATTTTCTGGCACCTTCCACCCTACCCGCGACTCAGAGTATAAGATTGATAGCACCCCTTTTTTTCGGCAGACACATGGTTGCACCACTCAACTATCTGTCTCCAACACGTTGTTACTTTTTGCCAAAAAACGACAGACAACTGTCCATTCAGTCATTCATTCATATTCCATTCCACTTAACCTCACGAGGGTCGCGGGCGTGCTAGAGCCTATCCCAGCTATCTTCGGGCGAGAGGCGGGGTACACCCTGAACTGGTCGCCAGCCAATCGCAGCAACTGTCCATGTCTACTGTAACTTCATTGGCTTTTCCTCACATAAAATAACTCACAATTGGTTGGTATAAATACTTTAGGCTAATATTTCCCTCCCAACTTTAACAATATTTCATTTAATTCTTATTATTTTTATTTTTTTACTTCGAACAGGCAATTTATTCTCATTTCTGAGGGCTGGACTTCTATCCTTAAAATGCATATGTTAGTACTGAGTGTATGGTATAAATCCTGTACAGAATTTTAGACAACAAAATCAGCCTTTGCTAAATGTTTAGCATTCGCGAGCAATTATCCATCCATTTTCTGAGCCGCTTCTCCTCACTAGGGTCGCGGGCGTGCTGCAGCCTATCCCAGCTGTCATCGGGCAGGAGGCGGGGTACACCCTGAACTGGTTGCCAGCCAATCGCAGGGCACATATAAACAAACAACCATTCCCACTCACATTCACACCTAGGGGCAATTTAGAGTCTTCAATTATTGCATGTTTTTGGGATGTGGGAGGAAACCGGCGTGCCCGGAGAAATCCCACACAGGCACGGGGAGAACATGCAAACTACACACAGGCGGGGACGGGGATTGAACCCCGCACCTCAGAACTGTGAGGCTGACGCTCTAACCAGTCGGCCACCGTGCCGCCTCGCAATTATCATTTTAGGTTAAAAAAAAAAAAAAAAAGACAAAATGCTAACTCCCGTTCAGCTCACTCATTACATCATATTATATGTACATTAAACATCTAAGTGTCTTAAAAATCACTTAACAGATGCTCCTCTGTCATTTTTGGTAAAGTTTATCAGTGGCCCAACAGTGCATCCATCTGCAATAAATGTCCATGTGAAACATTTGTTCCAGCAGCGCAAACATGCTCCCGGGAACCTTTTTTGGTCCCGGCAGAGTTTCAAGGCAGAAATTCTGCTTCAACTTATTTTTGTAGTCAATTTAGCCAAGTTTTTTATTTTATTTATTTTTTTCCCAGCCCGACACAGATTGAACATTTAACTTCCACTAGAAGGAGTCCAAATCCAAGATTTTTTCATGTGTGCCTATACAATGGAACCTAGATGTAACAGACTAATAGGGGCGGCGGGCCATTATTGAAGCAGTTTTTTGTATCCATATACACTAATATTACTGTACAGTAAAAAATGATTGTTTTGTACTTTTTTCGTGCCTTACAGTTCCCAGTAGGGTACAAATTTGTTGGAAACAAATATAAAAAAAAAGCTTGAAAATGTTTTCAAAAGTTTAAAATTTTATCCGAAGTCACCACGCTGCTGTGCTTGGTGTTGTAGTGACTAGTGGCAAGTTGGGCGGGTCGTTTTCATGAGCCACGAGGAATTAGTGTGCTTTGTATTTCCAAAATCGGGTAAAATTAGATTTGGCAGCACGGTGGACGACTAGTCAGCAAATCTGCCTCACAAATCCAGCCTCGCCTGTGTGGAGTTTGCATGTTCTCCCTGTGCCTGCATGGGTTTTCTTCAGGTACTCTGGTTTTCTCCCACATCCCAAAAACATGCATGGTACGTTGATTGAAGACTCTAAATTGCCCATAGGTGTGGATATGAGTGGGAATGGTTGTTTGTTTATATGTGCCCTGTGATTGGCTGGCGACCAGTTCAGGGTGGTCTGATTCTGATTCTGACCCCGCTCTCGCCCAGAGTCAGGTGGGATAGGTTCCGGCGCGCCCGCCACCCTACTGAGGATACGCGGTATGAAAAAATTTATGAGTAAGATTAAAGGCCATAGGCATACATTAACTTGACAAGCTTGATCACAAGCACAGCTTGACAAAAAAACTGTTACTATAGCAAAAATAGCATGTTCCAGACTGCAGGATGGCTCCAGAGACATCTCTTTAAGAAGCCATAGCCTGGAAAATGTTGCCACATTCAACATGGTCACCATATGTCAATGCGTTGCCTTAGATGGAATGACGACACATTCAACAACTACACTATTGGCTGGAACTAGTCACAGAGTTGTGGACTCGAGTCACATGACTTGAACACGCGTCATGAATTTGATGACTTTGGCGCGACTTGACAATATGTTAAAAGACTTGCAACTCGACTTGGACTTGAACGTCAATGACTTGAAAAGACTTGCTACTTTGACCAAAGCACTGAGAAACCAAGACTTCGTAGCTTTCTCTTTCGATAGGTGTATGTGCAATTTACTGTTTTATGACAGGAAAATATGATAGGTGATAACATAATGCTGAATCTGCTGCATCGTCCTCTCTAACACCAACTTCCCTCATCTCGTCCCTCACTACATCCATCAACCTTCTCTTTGGTCTTCCACTAGCTCTCTTGCCTGGCAGCTCCATTGTCATCATCCTTCAACCAATATACTCACAATCTCTCCTCTGAACGTGTCCAAACCATCGATGTCTGCTCTCTCTAACTTTGTCTCCAAAACATCTGATGCTAATATGTATTTAATTCTTATTATCTTTCCACAGTTAACACACCCAGTTGGGTACGCTCCGGGTGAGGAATTGACCAACAGGTCATTATTTCACACACTACCTAAAGTAATTGTTGAATTACTATTTTTTTTCATTAAAAAAACAAACAAAACCATACAACATAAATCAACAATAAATGTGACAGCTACATAAGGTATACATTCGAAAAAAACACTGTTAACATACAAAGAAATGACAATGTAATTTAACGTAACAACAAGGACGTTAATTATTGCAAAGACAACAACAAAAAAATCCACA
This sequence comes from Phycodurus eques, assembly GCF_024500275.1. Classification (NCBI taxonomy): domain Eukaryota; kingdom Metazoa; phylum Chordata; class Actinopteri; order Syngnathiformes; family Syngnathidae; genus Phycodurus; species Phycodurus eques. The sequence continues at coordinate 24,995,939 of NC_084525.1, forward strand.
TTGCATTGTGGGAATCACGCGGCTTTCCGTCACGTATGCTTGTTTTCGTTGGCATTAGCAGTGAGTCAAATAGTTACATGGCAGGCCGACCGTGCGGTGTCAGGGCTTCCTGTACATTGCAGTCTGGTTTAGTAAGAATCAGAATCAGAAACATCTTTATTTGACAAGTATGTCAAAAAAACACACAAAGAATTTGTCTCCGGTAATTGGAGCCGCTCTAGTACGACAACAGACAGTCAATTGACACTTTTGAGACATAAAGACATTGACAAAAAATAAATAAAACACAGTCACTGAGCAATAAAGGGTTGCTAGTTGTCTTGTAATGCTGGTATTTTTTTTATTTTTTTTAATAACAAATTTAAAAAAATAATAAAATAATTGTGTAGTCTTCTCAAGAATCAATCTTGTACTGTATTTCTTTTTTTATTCACTTTATTTACCAATCGATCGGCACACAGCTAGCATCTGTTTGACATGAAGCTACATTCTTCTTCATGCCCTTTTCGTCGCCTCTTTTTGATATAGTTCTACATAGTGCCCCCTAGTGTTCCGACTGAGATACCACAGTTGGATAAAATTGTACCTTCATAACAAGTTGACTAACTTGCATTCCTCTTTTTTTTAATTAATGCCATATGTTTTTGATACAAGAAATGCCAAGTTTAAACTGAAATCTATTTATATTTGTGCTTGAAATTGGCTCACTAGAAATGTTTGTAAAAAAAATAAAAAAAATAATAAATGCAGTTTCCTGCTATATGCACAATGTGAATTTTAGAAAAAATACTCTTTATTATCGAAAAGAGGAAACCAATTTGTCATTCATTATTAAGTGAAATGTCTCATATTCTCTTGTGTATTCATAATAGCAAGCAAAAATATATATTATCCTTATACTTAATTATTCTGACAGAATTGTCAGTAGAATACTCTATTACTAATTGCAACACTACTGGATGCAAATTTTCATTTGTGACAGTTCTGTTTAATGCCACTTCAGAAATAAAACGACAAAAAGACATAGCATAGCGTTATCATCGAATAACGGAAAACCTACTATCAGTTGGTTGACGACCTTGACGATTTGCTTTATCGGTACAAACATTTTGATCAGCCCCTAGTTTTCTTATTAAGGTTTAATGCACTTGTTTATCAATTTTATTTTGATAAATAAATATGTATTTTAAAATATATTACATATATAAATGCAGGATATGTATTATATATTAAATATATTTTTATTTTGTTGGTAAAATGACTCGAAATGACTAAAAACTCAAAGTGTTGGACTTGATTCTGGACTTGCCTGTCTCGACTCGGGACTTGAGGGCAAAGACTTGAGACTTACTTGTGACTTGCAAAGCAATGACTTGGTCCCGCATTTGTCGAGTAATATTGAATATCTGTGACCCGGAAATAGTCTGTCCCATTCTCTGCCTGCATTGCGCCACAGCAGCAGTAAACAAGAGTAGCCAATTCTGGAACTAACAGACCGTCAACAGCAGTTTAAGTGAGAGATGAAAACTATTTTTGGACACATTGTTTGGTCTCGACGGCCCGTTTTAGTCGAGATCTCTTATGTCAGCGTCCGTTTTATCGAGGTTTCACTGTATGGAAAATGTTTGGTGATTTCAGACAATCCAGACTAAAGTGTCATCCACTTCTCCGTTGTAGCGGTGGCAGATGCGGCAGTAATGGCGCAGACCCAGGCGCAGGCACAGTTGCAAGCAGTCTACACGGAAGCCACGCCTGAGCAACTGGAAGAACTACAGCAGCACTACGATGTCATTACCTTCACCGCTGAGTAGCTATACAGCGCGACCTACACTAACAAATAAGTACCAATACTTAATTTACGATGGAACATGATTAAAATGTGGTAAACTGATGTAATTTCCCCCTCTTTTCCTTGAAAATAATCAAATAATGTTAGTTTAACACATTTTAATCATGTGCAACCGATGACCATTTTCAAATTAAGTAAATTCAAAGGACTTTTTTTTTCATTGTACCTGCTTTGTCATCCACCTCATCTGTGTTTAAATTATCTCAACAATGTCACCCGAAGAATGACTTGCAAAATATACAGAGCAGAGTTTATGAATGTTTTCCTTTGGGGAGAAAAGTGACTTGTTTATTTAAGTTTATTCATTGTTAGAATGCCCAAAAGAATGTTTATAGAAAACTTGTACATAACTTTTGTTTTTGTTTTTTGTCTTCTGGTGAATCTCAAGTGTTAAATAAGCTAATAGCTGACACCAAATAAATCACTTTGTTTAGCTTAAGAAGAGCTTGTGAATTTATATGTTTGACATGGATTTTAGAAAATACAGCTCTGGAAAAAAACTGAGACAAAAAATACACTAGAACCTGGTTAGTATTTTGACCATTCTCAATGACAGTATTTGTATTTGGAAATTGGAGTTATGTTCTCGTCGTCAGTAGTTTATAGAATAAAACCAAAATTATACTCAAACATGTACCGGAAAATAGGAAAATCCAAGAAACTGATAATTTTGTGGTGGTCTCTAAATTGTTTTCCAGAGCTGGATACATGCAATCACATTTTTCTTTTGCATTTACGTGCTTGTGTCTGCTCAACTGATTTGTTCACAAAGCGATACAGTGGCACTTTGACTAACGAGTTGAATTCCTTCTGTGACCATGCTTGTAACTCGAATCACTTGCATCTCAAATCAACTTTTCCCCTTTGGCATCAATGGAGAATTTTTTCAGTAAGGTTTTTTTAATAAGTGTTTGTTTTTTAATGAAAAACATACAGTGATAACATAATAAAACAGAGTGCTTTTTTTTTTGCATCACTTTCAGCGAATTTAATCTTCAGTTTTTTCTTTCCTCACTTCAGCAAATTCTCCCATCTTTTCATGGACCAAGTTCTGTTGCTCAAAAAATATTTTAATGCCCTGGAGGGGGGGGGGGGGGGGGTTCCACACCAGGTGAGGACATGCAACAACTAACCAATAGGACAAGATGAGAGAGGACAGAAAAGGTCAGGGCAGGACAGGATGTGGGAAATGAGCAAGTCATTGCTACTGATGAGTGGTGCATTGGGATGCTTTTATAGTGTCTAAACACCTGTAAGAACCTGTGAGTTGATGTCTTAATATAACCTGTGTTATTGTTAGTTGTCCCAGCATAAGCAATTCAAACCTATAGCGTGCCTATGGAACTTATTAGGTAATGAACACCATATCACATGCATGTTAGTCAACTGGTGTATGGAGTTGATGAAGTGGCACATTGAGGACGCCCATCCCACGGGGGACCCAGCCAGGGGGACGCCAACCACTCTCCAGGACGCAGGGCAGTCCCCCAGCCCAACCGAAGCGCCCCAACCAGTCACAAAGGAAGACCCACCGCCCATCCTATTACTATGGTTACCAAGTCCCTGACTGGCAACCAGTATCCCTGTACCGTGATCGTGTGTGGTGCGGTGTTGTGCAATAAAATTGGGGAGACTGGTGGGGGTGGGGCTTAGACGGTCACGAGACAATGATGACCCGCAACCGTCACCCTCACCCAGGCCAAACAGCTACCCAAAGGATGTGCGAATGTTAAGTCGTGGTCTCCCCCAAACTTTGTGAGTTCACATGTTCCGCGTCCTATTAAGAAGGGAGGGGGTGTTGCACTCATCTTCGAATCTGTTTAGCCCAAACATCGACTCTAAAACATTCAAGGCTCTCGTCATGTGCTCTACAATACCATTCATCCAGCCATCCATTTTCCATACCGCTTGATCCTCACAAGGGTCGTGGGCGTGCTGGAGACTATCCCAGCTATGATCAGGTGAGAGGCGGGCTACACCTGAACTGACTGGTCACCAGCAAATTCGCGCACACATTCACACCTAAAGGCAATTTAGACTCTTCAATCAATGTACCATGCATGTTTTGGGGATGTGGTAGGAAACCGGAGAGACCGGAGAAAACCCACGCAGGCACGGGGAGAACATGCAAACTCCACACAGGCGGCGCCGGGATTTGAACCCCGGTCCTCAGAACTGTGCGGCAGATGTGCTAACCAGTCATCCACTGTGCCGCTCAATATCATTCATTGCTGTTCAATTGTTTATCTATCATGCTGCTTTCTGGTCTTCCCATGTCTAATATGAAAAGCCTGCAGTTAGTACAAGACGCTGCAGCAAGACTTTTGACAAGGACGAGAATATTCACTCATATTACCCCCATTCTGGCCAACTTGCATTGGCTCTAGGTCGACTTGAGATGCGATTTGTTCAGTCCCGGAACCTACGCTCTCAAAACGCTGGTCTTTTGGTGACTCCGAAAGCCAGAAAGAAGTCCGCAGACTCTCAAGCTTTTACTATTTTATTTTTTTCTATTTGATGATTTTTCAAAGGTTCAATTTAATAATATTCTACTACCAGATCATACAGACAGTTTTAACCTATATGACAAAAACTATTACTGGAAAAAAAATGTAAACTCTACATTTAAGTGTAACTAAATGTTAAAAAGGGAAGTCCTCGCAGCTGCTGTGCTGTATAACTGAATGGAGAACTTGCTTTTTTGTTTGCATGGCCAAAAGAAAAAAGAGGAAAAGTCAAGTGTGTTCCGTTACTAACAGACTTAAAATGAAGCTGCTGTTTGTTGTCGTTCTCTTATTAGGTGGGGGCAGCTGAGGTTTATTTGCCGTTTTCTGTTGTTCTCTGCTTCTTTGAGACTTACGACACTTGTTCTGCAGATATTCCTGGATCGAGCGGCCTGCAGACGGTGGAGGAGTCTGGCAACATTTCCCTGAGACTTGACTTCCCGCCGCTATACAGCGGTCACGTCAAGTCATGCTGCAAGGTGTACCCAAGCGGGTGTCAAACCCTCCTGGACAGCACGGGCTACACCGCCGACTTCCTGAGAGGAAGGGTGAGCGTCACAGAGACAAACAGCTGGATTGAGTTCAAAGTGGCTCGGGTACGGACGGGAGACAGAGGCTACTACAGATGTGTGCTGCTGGGCACTCCCGTCTACATTTATGCTGATCATCGGTTTCGTGTTTCTGGTAAGCCTTCACCTTCGCTTCAAGTAGGTATCCATCCATCCATTTTCTGAGCCGCTTATCCACACAAGGGTCGCGGGCGTGCTGGAGCCTATCCCAGCTATCATCGGGCAGGAGGCGGGGTACACCCTGAACTGGTTGCCAGCCAATCGCAGGGCACATACAAACAAACAACCATTCGCACTCACAGTCACAATTTTAGAGTCTCCAATTAATGCATGTTTTTGGGATGTGGGAGGAAACCGGAGAAAACCCACGCAGGCACGGGGAGAACATGCAAACTCCCCAAAGGCGGGGCCGGGGATTGAACCCGGGTCGTCAAAACTGTGAGTCTGACGCTCTAACCAGTCGGCCACCGTGCCGCCTCTGATTTTCAATAAACCTCAACTATAATACCACAACGGAAGCTTAAACACTCCACTGTGATACAGTAAAACTCTTCGGACATAAAACGTTTACAAATTTTCCATTCTGCTTGAACTAACAGCCGAACAAGACCAAAAAAAAAATTAATAAATAAAAAGCAGGAAATTTGTGACCGACACTTTGAGCCTTTGGTAGACAAATGCCAGGATGTTTCTTTTTTGTAGCGATATCATGCGGAAAGAGAATGAGAATCAATGGCGACGTCCGCTCGATCTCATTCCTAACCGCGCAGAGAGCAAAGTAATCGTCAGATTTACATCAAGCTTCACAGAAAACAAGACTAATAATGGTACACCACGTCAACCTTTCAATCATGTCAAAATCCTATGAATGTGTGATTTTGGAGGACAAAATCGAGGAACATTTTTATCTTTCTCACAACCACAGAAAATCTCAACCGAAATAACCGAAATAAGGATTTCCTTGCGTAAAACAATGAGAAACGTGGACCTTCGCTAAATCCAAGTTTGGGAAACCCGGCACAGCGAAATGGCTAGAAAATGGCGGTGGTGATCTGGATTTAGTAACATACCTGCTTAATGCAAAGTCCATTTGTAAAAAGTTCAAGTGCATTTTAGGTTCATCTGGAAGTTTCATCCCAAAGCCCAATATTCCTAACTTTTTGTGAGTAACATGTAATATTAAAATTCAACTAGAGGATACAGTGTTTCATATTGCTGTCAGGAACCTTAGCTGACCACGGCGAGCGGTCCCGGGTCTCACTGTTGACAAGAACCCAGAGCCCGGAGTGGACTGGAACTGAAGTGCCACAGGGGCACAGTGACCCTCCCAAGTACGCACACTTAACCTTTTGTTTTCTATTGACCTTTGCAACTGTGTGTTTAATTGTATTGCACATGTTGTACTGATCGAGCAGTGGAAAGCATTACACAGACTGGTAGGTTTGTTTGTGCTCCAACTGTGCTCTCTAACAAGATGGCTGCTTTGTCCCCTTCGGAAGTAGAACGCTACGGACTCTTTGGACATGTGGCGCCATCGCCGTCATCGCATTGAGTGTCATCGTCGTCATTGTTTTTGCCTCAGTCAAAGGAGCACTTTGCTTCACGGTCAAGAACAAATCTAAACACTTGGGTAAGCTTGGTTATTATTATCATTATTTATTAATGGACGGAACTCTTCGCTGTGAGGCAGACGTGCTAACCGCTCAGCCACCTTGCTCCCCAGCACCACCTGTCCTCGTTAGGGTCACATTTACACCAATCAGCATTCAAAATGATTTGTGGATTTTGCAGTCTTCCTGCCTTTATGAAACCATTCATTCATTTTTCGTTCTAGACAAGAGTGGAAAAACGGAATCAGCCAAACAAGAGGCCACAGTAGGGGTAAAAAGGGGAACTCACCCCCCACTGCCTCACTTTTGCCACCCTTTAAAAAGTACAAACACGGAACAAGCACATTGTTGTTTTTTCCACGCTCCAAGGAGACGTCTGGCGTCATCTACACGACAGTAGATTTCCGAAGCAAGTCTATAAGAGCGCCTCACGCTGGTGAGGCGGAGTACTGCACCCTAGCCATCCACCAGTGAATGTGCAGCCACTTGCCGCCATGCCACGAGGTCACCTTGTGTATTTTAAATCGAGACATATTATGTAAAGTTGACTTTTGAAAGTTTGGTGTCCAAATAATTGTGTGCATGCATGTCAAGTATGAAATAAAACAACTGAGTCAATCTTTTGTTTGTTGACCATTTCTCAAAAATGTGTGTGTGAGCACTTCTCAATTTTTTTATTTAAAGGTACAGCTAATTGACATAATCCCACCCCACCCATGATTTAGAAGCAAGGCTCGGTGAAGATCCACCATTTTCAAGCTGCGACAGGGAAGCACCATCATGTCAAAGATGAAAGGTAAGCAGAGCTGCAATGCTTGAATAGATTAGCATTATCTGACAGCGTCATCAGCATTAGCTTCTCATAGCTTCTCATCAACAGTCCTGTAATATTTGTTATATTAATGAAAACATTGTCCCCTAAAATTGGTAAATTAAAACCAAATAAAACAATAATTAATAGATTAATAACATTTTTAAAATAATAGTTTTAATCATTGCTCATAAAATGTGTTCATGGATTTATTTAATAATAAATAATTAGGTAAATATATAAAATAAACTGAAATATACATTAAACAGTTTTTAAAGTGTATTTGAAATCATTTGTTTAGTAATTGGTTAATGTAACATAAATGATAACATTGTAAAATGAGAGGGATTGATATTTAATTAAAAATAAATGTTTTAATATTTTACAAACACATTTGGACTTTTTTTTTAAAACCTCACCAATAACTGACCCGGTCCATCTGTTCATTATAATGTTTATTAAATTGTTAAATTACAAAATGCAGATGAACAAAGAGCAACTACACTAGTCAGCAGTGTCGTGTGTGCCAACTACATGTACGTACAATATATACGCCAGCAATAATTATTATAACTAAATAATAATAACTATACATGTATAAACAATATTCAATGCATACAACTAAAAAATTGAATTCCAACTTTATGAATGTGAGAACAAAGCAGCAAGAATAGTCAGCAATCAGCATTTGTAAACGCACATTTGTAACCCATTTTTTTGCCCTCCATTTTCTTGCTTTTTCAACATGTTTTCCTATTATCACTGTATTATTCAACTAAATCTCTGATCAGTGTATAAAAACAACTTATTTTTATTCTAAAAAGCTTCGGATTCATTGACTTTGTTGGGGAAATTCCACCTTAAAGGCCAAAGAATTCACTCATGTGCTTATCTTTCACTCTGAGACCTTTGGACAAGCCGCTCTCCTATTCACAGGCTGAGCTCCGTTATCATGTAATCCTCTTTTTTTCTTTTGAGGCTCCGTCTTATTACAGTCTCAGAGGAAACCGCTCAATATGTCATTCTTAGTCCACGCTTTTGCTGCTCTGTAAAAAGTCCAATAGGTTTTCTACTGGATCGAGACGTGTGTGACATTTCAGTGTGACAATGACGATCCAGATTAAGATCGTGTTTTATCTTTTCATCGATAAAAGGCACAACATTGTACTGTACAACATTCATGAAAAAAAAATGGAGTGGCCCCTTCCTCGGCCCTTGTCCCATCAGTCACGGGTGTGTGGTTGCTATGCCACATGTAGCTTTGAGAGCCATCATTTTTATGACATGGGTGTGATTGTTACGCCATATGTAACTTGTTTTGACTGCACAAGTGTATAATTTTTTGTTTTGAGAGCGATTGTTTTGAACGACATGAGCATGTGGTTGTTATGATGCACGTATCCTTCAGGGTGATTCTTTAGAGCGCAAGGGTGTGTGATTATTATGCCACGCGTAGCTTTGAGAGCGATTATTTTTACAACACGAGTGTGTGATTGTTATGCCACACATACTGTAGCTATGAAGGTAATTATTCTAATGACACAGGTGTGGTGATGTTCCACATTGCTTTGAGAGGGATTGTTTTGACTATACTTGCTTGTGGTTGGTATGGCACACATACTGTAGCTATGAGGATGATTTCTTTGACTACATGGGCATGTGATTTTAAGGCCATGCATGGCTCCCTGCATTTTTGCAGTTTGGCATTTGCAAATTCACCTTTTTTGCAGGTTTCTATAACATGGAAAAAAAGTCTGGATTTTTTAAAGATTTTTTTTCCAGGCAAGATACTTTATACAGATTGTATTATATTTATTGTATGGTTCAATCTCTTTAATTGAGACAAGAAACGGTTACTGTTGGCCGAAAACGCCCCAGAAATATAAATGGAGACAAAACCTCCCTATTTCGTGAGTGGCTCTGGAATATTTTGCCCCAAAAATGGGGGTTCAGTGTAAATGAGGTTGCGAAGTGGTGACGTACACGCCAGCTCCCTCGTACTCATGCTGCTTTTTTTTTTTTTTTTTTTTTTAACTTAAAAAATAAATAAATAAATCAACTCATCTGTAAGCCATTTATTTTCAAGTAATGTAAGATGAGTTTAAAATGACATTAATGTGTTTTGGAATCAGAGTTCGGGATATGTTTAATACCTGCAGATTTTTGCTATTCGTGTGAAACGATAGTTTTTGCTGCTGATGGGAGCACCTGACCGTAGAAACGAGCAGCTGAATGAGAGAAAGCCACTGACTTAAACACACACACACACACACACACGCACATGCACACACACACACACACACACAGAAACTGTGAAACCACAAGCACGGTTTATTTATTGTGCATTTTTTATTGGCGTTTTACAGGTTTGGGGCCAACGTTGACACACTAGCTCGCTTTCATTTGGGAGCTGTTGACGTCAGAGAAGTGCACTTGTATTTGCGGTGTGCTCAGAAAGCGTGGGGCGGTGGGGGGTAAAATCCACGTCATGACTCATCTCTATGTGTCGGTTCGCTGAAGCGCAAAGGCAGCCATTTATGTTGTGCATTTCATTGGATGGACCTCAACGAAGGTCTTGCAGTCAGAAGAGCAGCATCACAACAGTATTAGTATTGTCATCAGCATATTACAAAAACAAATTGTCAATGGCAAGAACCAAAGTGAATTTTCACACATACAAAATTGACCTTTGAAGATGACAGTTATACTGAATATTTGAAGGAGCTACAGTGTCCATATGACCTTTTTTGCGAGTTCTTTTTGTGTGTGTGTTTTTTTTTTTTTTTGCTCAAGAAAAAGAAACTGGCAGTCATTTTCAATAATATCAATCCGTTTGGAGCAATTGGTGATGTAACTAATTGCCCTGGGAATGCCCCTTTTTCATGGCCAAAGTTGTCAACGATGGAGCTGAGGACCAAATTTGTTGCATAGCCGGTGTGGACAAAGGGATGTACTGTTCTGCAAATTGGCAGTAGTTTCTCATATAATCACTCTTGGGTGAAATGCTCACATGTCCAAAATGAAATCGGTAATTGAATTTCCTAAACATGTCCTTAAAAATTGATTACACTGTCGTTGATTAAAGTGGGATGAACACGGCGCCCATCCAAGTCGGCCGCTGTCATGCAACGCCACCGACCGACTGCGGTGGCCGTGACAGGTCACAACAACCGCAAACGCCACAAATTACAACGACATTAGCCCACAACACAGCAGCATTAATGTACAACGGAAGTGACCACGCGACTCCCTCTGACTGCATAATTTGTCCGGGTCACTGGGGCCCCCTATTGCCGATGGACCAAGTGACTAAGTCGGGAGGTTGCACAAGTTTTAATGAACGAACCTGACATTGATCACAACTGCAAAATAATATCTTACTTTCACTTACTTTTCCAACTTCGTTCATTAAAACCTGCGCAACTTTCCGCCTCATTTTTTTTCTCCTCAACTTTATTCATCAAAGTCTAGCATCACAATTCAAGAAACATTCCGAAAGAAAATACACTATCAACATTTAAAAACTGAGCATACATAAAACATGTACAGAAGATTTTGGATAAGAAGATAATCAAGAATAAAAATAAACATCACTAAAATAAAAGTCAGCGGGCTAATCAGCAAACAAAACATTTCATATCATTGTACACAGTCAAGGCTAGTTTGGCTTTGCCCAATTTCAATGTTGTTGTTTTCTTTAAGTTCTTCTTTCATATAAACTAAAAAGATTTCTTGAAATTGCATCTATGGAGGAATCGTTTAGCAATAATAATCACAGTGTTTTATGTCATTACCCATTTTTTATTTCATATTATTAGTCCATATTTAATGTCTGTGTATTCCAGTTTGGGTAATTGGTTGTCTTTTTCAAATATCCATTGTTGAACTGCTTCCCACAACATTTTTGTTTAAGTGCCACCAAAAGATGTAGAATCTATGTCTTAGAAAGGCTAGATACCGTTAAGGTTTTGAAATGGGGTTCTTTAACTTGAGGTGACATGGGTAGAGTAAGTTACTTCGTTCTAATCACAATTTTAATTTCATTACACTAGCATAATCTTGAAATAGATTTTTCCTTATTAAAGATAAAGGGAAGCCCCTTGGTCTTTTGGCAATAGGAGTCCCCGGTAACCCAGACAAAATATGCAGTCTGAGGGAGTCCCGCGGTCACTTCTGTTGCACCTTAATGTCGCTGTGTTGTGTTGTTGTATTTGTTGTGGCATTTGTCAATTGTCGTGACCTGTCTCGGCCACCGTAAGTGACCGTACACAAAGCCTTTAAAAGGAAACCTCTGTGTTACATTATCTTCCCAAACTCTTTTTTTTTTAAATGGTCTTAGAGCCATGAGTGATTCAATAAATAAAACAATGACCTGACAAAACTGCAGTGATGAATCTGTACACACTTGTTGCCTTCCTTCTGCAACTAAGCATTACAGTGATCGATTTTAACAAGACAAGTCCACTCAAATGTATCTAACCTCACTATTTTCACTTACTGTATAAAACAAAACAAAAAACGTCCAGACTTTCAATATAGGTGACAACGACACGACAGAAAGTACTAGTTTAGAAATGTTGCTGACATCAGCAGGCTCACGGAGGGTTCAACCTAAATGTGGGCGGGCCAAAATCTGGCTGAAAAATAAATATGCCATCAGAAACTAACTAACGGAGACAGATTCCTTGTGTGTTTTTGACATACTTGGTAAATAAAGAGGATTCTGATTCTGAGAAAACAAGCCTAAAATAACAACCAAGTCTATTTTGTGGGATTTTTTTTCTGCATGTATCGTATTTCAGTCCAGAAGTATGGAATAAGTGCCAATGTTCAGAGCATTAGAGAGGTCCTCCTCTATAAGAAAATGAATATACTGAAATAGAGCAGGGGTGTCACATTCATTTGTCATGGACAACATTATATCAGAATTGGAGTACAATTAAAGCACTAACATATTTGATTTCTTATTTTTTATGTTTTCAAGAAAAACAGGAAGTAAACCATCACAATTCTATTCACTCAGCTCAACCATCAACAGTGTACGTTTTATGAGATATTTTATTTTTCATATCACAAATTTTGCTGTGTTTGCCGCAATACTACTCAGGCATCTAAAAAACATCCATCCATCCATTGTCAACACCGCTTATCCTGGTTAGGGTCACGGGGTGCTGGAGCCTATCCCAGCTGACTTCGGGTGAAATGCGGACTACACCCTGAACTGGTCGCTCGCCAATCGCAGGGCACATCCAAACAAACAATCATTCTCACTCACATTGAGACCAATGGGCAATTTAGAGTCTTCAATTAACCTATCATGCATGTTCTTAGGAATGTGGGAGGAAATCGGAGTACCCGGAGAAAACTCACGCAGGCACGGGGAGAACATGCAAAGTCCACGCAGGCGGGGCCGGATTTGAACCCCGGTCCTCAGAACTGTGAGGCAGATGTGCCAATCAGTCGTCCACCGTCCTGCCAGCTTAATTTTATTTGAATATTAATTTAAGTGGGTATTACTTTAATTCCAATAACAGAGTTACAAATCAATACTAATGTTTTTGTGTTTTGGCTTGAGAGTACATGCTAGTTGCATTAGCTGCTGTGCTAACTAGTTAAGAACAAACTTTATAACAAAGAAATAAAAACTTTGATATGAATGTATTTTTCTGATAATATGAGTAACAAGGTAAAAGAAAAATGAAAAGTAGAAGAGAAAGAGAGGATTTTCCTCAACTTTTTGTTCAGCCTATATATATATATATATATATATATATATATAGTATAGATTACCCTTGGGTCAAATTCTTCAGAACCTTAATGATGACTATCATAGCTATGCATATGACAGTTATATCTAGCAGTGTCTCCAGATTACTACAGTTAAACTGATGTGTTGTGTCACTCTCTAAAACAAATACATAACTGGATGAACCCAAACTTTCTTCAATCAAAGCTCAACAAAACCGACGTAATTGTTTCTGGCCGTAAAGAAAAGAGGATTGCTGTTGGTAAATACCTGGAGTCACTCGTTAAAAACCAAAGACCAAGCCCGAAACCTTGGTGTGCTGATGGATTCCAATCTGACTTTCAGCAGTCATATCACTAAAAAAGCCTTCTATCAGCTAAAGAACATAGCCAGAGTGAAGGGTTGCATGTGCCAAGCAGACCAGCTAGCTCATCCATGCTTTTATCTCAAGTAGTCTTGACTATTGTAATGGTCTTCTGACTGGACTCCCACAAAAGAGCATTAATCAGTTGCAGCTCATTCAGAATGCTGCAGCTCAGGTTCTGACCAGAACAAAAACATCAGAACATCAACACACAATTACTACTATTTAAGATGTCTGTGATAAAAAAAAAGAATGTTATAACAATTACAAGAAAAAAAAAAACAGAATCATGCCCCAAAAAAAGCTCATTTTAAACTTATTTTCAACATTATATTTGATATGACAAGGAAAAGAAAGAACTATTTAATATTTAAACTATATTTAGGAATCACTTTTACCACAGCTACAGTTTTTTACATTTTGCCTAAGCATAACTATACAGAACAAATAAAACTTTTTGTATGTTGCGCATTCATTATTTGACATTTCAATATCGAGGACAGTGTGAAAAATCATATGAATGCATGATCACTTCATCAAGTTTTTACTTTTAAACACTTTTCCCTTTCATTTCATTGCAAATATATGTATTTTTAACAACTGTCGTGCAATTTATGTTAACAATGGATTTGGTGAAAAAAATGCTACATTCACAAACCGATGTTTTTAAGAGAGTCCAATTCATTCTATATGAAACTACTAGGAATACGATTTCAAGCTCAATTTGGAGCTGCCATTGTTTGCCAGCCACTAACTTTTAAATTCAGGTTGGCTATAATCAAGCCTTAAAAGGACTTTTTGTCAACTCGAGCATTTTATTCAAGTGCTGGTCGTGTGTGCTTGAGTCTTCGGATCGTAGCAGCAGCAGCAGAAGGGAGCTCTGTCTCCTACTCATGGGCATATGTCAACCATACCTGGATTTCAGGGATAATTCCACATTTTCACTTCAGTGCATGCACACCAGAATGAGCAGCAGAATGCCCATTGAATTATCGTGATGCACAAACGGTTTAATGCTTCAAATGCTATTAAATTATGTTATCACTGTATGTTTTTTAAAACACAGAATACTGTTGAGGGCTGTTTTTTTTTTTAAATGATTGATGATGTTAAAAAAACATTACAAAACATTTTGGGGTTTTATGGGGTGCTGGAACAGATGAATGCCATTTCCATTGCTTTCAATCGGGAAATATAATTTGATATATGAGTGTTTTGAGTTGCAAGAGTGGACACGGAACGAATTAAACCCGTAAGTCACTACAACTACTATTGTGGCACTAGTAAGCTTAGTTAACGAGGCTAGTTACTCAACACCAGTCGCCACACTTGTGTAGGCCTGCTTTCCAATGAATGTAATAGGAAAGTAGTCGCAAAACAAAGACTGATTTGAAGTGTGTCATTATATCTTTTATTGTAAAGCCCCGTGATAAATTAACAACATACAGTACAGTACAACAAATACAAATACATGAATGGTTCACAAAAAGCTTGAAAGTGCTTGGCGTCTCTCACGTAGCTCGTTTCAATACGATCCCCACGCCTCCCTATGGCGTGTACATGACGACAATCAAGACAAAGCGCATTGTTGTGCAACTGACATAGCACTTGAGTTTGACAATGGACAGACAAGCGGACCAGTACTTCGGCTACCGAGCCACTACGATGTGTTTGTCATCTCCACAAGTCTTGAACGTGACCCCGGCTGGCCCTTTATTGAAAGTCAATGTTTTTGTAGTCGTCGGTGCATCTGTATTTGCTTCCAGCGTAGCGGGTGCACACCAAGTGGGGGAGGCAGGGGCACGTGTGGTGCTGCCTTTTGCCAGGGTAGGGAACCTGGATGTGGGTGAGATGTCAGGATGAGTAGGAGGCTCCTTACACGCCGTCTTACCCGCCTTGATGAGCTCAGTGATGATGATGATATCGATAACTTCTGCTCCTAGCAACAGCTCATAAATTGACCCAAGAAATAATAATCAAAAATAAAATCATTCAAATTTGTCTGCTGGCTTTACTTTTTGAATTGACTTCACTTTAAACAAATAATCATAACAAATTATAAATAATTAAATATAATAAATAATGAAATAAGAATGCACATATTCTTCAGTTAAATGAAATAAAACAGAGTAAACTAATAGATGAAATAGTACAAAATAATACATACCAATCATAAAAATGTACATACAGTCTATACGTACTGTATGTATGCACTCACTCCTGTTATGTTGGAGGTCAAATTAACCCATAAAATATTACAAAATTATTCAACTTTTTCTGTTGGACACATTTTTGTCTTTACTTATTAAAAATACATTTATATAAAAAAATGTCTTTGTTAAAAAAAATGATGTTGCTGTTAAGTTGTGGGTCACTTTAACCCATAAAAAATAAACGTATTTATTTATTTTCTTTGTATTAAAAAATGTGAAAACAATTTATTTAATAAACCGCCGAAAAGAAAAAAAAGGAAAAAAATATATATTTCTCCAGGTACTCTGGTTTCCTCCCACATCCCAAAAACATGCATGGTATGTTAATTGGAAACTCTAAATTGCCCGTAGGTGTGAATGTGAGAACGAATGGTTGTTTGTTTGTATGTGCCCTGCGATTGGCTGGCAACCAGTTCAGGGTGTACCCCGCCTCTCGCCCGAAGATAGCTGGGATAGGCTCCAGCACGCCCGGGACCCTTGTGAGGATAAAGCGCATTTCATACACAAGGTAACTCCATGTGCTTTGATTAAAAGCATTTAAAAACAAAGAAAAAAAAATCTTATAAACATTTAAAACAAAGAAACACAATAAAAGTACAATTAAAAACGTGTACAGTGCAAGAAATATTATTTAAAAGTGGAAATGCTCTAAAAAGTGCAAGAAGTATTATTTAAAAGTGGAAATGCTCTAAAAAGCATGAGAAACAAAAAGAAGACTTTTCAACCTGGATTTAAAAACATTCACACTTTGGATTTAAAAACATTCACACTTGGGACTGATGTCACTTCTGTTGGCAACTTATTCCATTTGTGTGCAGCATAATAGCTAAATGCTGTACAGTGAGAAATACAATAAATACTGTTTATGACGTAAACGTGCGTGGCCCACCTTGTGGCTCAGCGGGTGGCACTGGTCCCCTTCCGTGCCCCTCGGGACGCACATCCTCAAACCCCTCAGCCAGAGACTGACGGCACAGCACAAACCCGAGCCACACTGCATGTCTCGTTCGCAAGCCTGCAGGGGGACAGCACATTCGCTCACTGATGCGACTACCCTAGCGGTTCAACTTTTGTGCCCTGCTATATTGTAGATTTTGAAGCAATGCTTTTTATGGGTTACAATTAGAGTTTACACCGATCTGATCAGCTTGATCGGTATCGGTCTGTAATTAGCATTTTAAGCTGAAGGGCTTTAATGTCAATTCACCGATCGGTCAATGATATCATTGATTGGCTCCGCAAAAGACATTTACTCCGCGTCGCCATCGTGTACAGTGTATTTGAATCAAAAAGCTAGTTTATTTTTAGCCTTGTCGCGTGTCTTTTGACGTAGTACTGTAAATATCTAACCACCAATAAAGTTATTTTTAAAAAAATATGTCGGCGGTGTGGGACAGACAACACGTAATGCGTGGATCAGACTACACGACAAATTTGGTCTTTCACGATCGCACTATATCAGACACTGCAATAAAATCTTGTATTCTGATACCACCGCATCCCGTCTTTTACGATCACTGGGCTTTATCTTGTCAACTCAAACGCGATCGGATACACTTGTTACCATGGCGACGACAACACCAATGGATCACGTCGTGAATTATTGGAACAAAATGGGGAGAAACGTGTGCTGGTGGTCACTTCTGCTCGGGAGAGGACATTCATTCAGGGATTGCTTGAGGTATGTTTACGTACTTTTAATACGATATGGCTCGCAAGCAGGCAACAAAACGTTATGTAGCCTAGCAAGCTAGTGCCAGCACTAACGGTTGTACGTAAACATGCCAGCGTGATGTTGAATCATGCTCTTATTTCTGTCATGTTGGTTTGAGACAACTGATTAGAATACATGACCTGAATAGAAAATACTTTTGAGGATACTCGGTATACAGTACACAAGTATATACAGTAAATGTTCAAGTCATTTAAATAGACACATTGCTCCATCTTGTGATCGGATCGCTGGTCGTTTTTTTAAACTAGCTGGTCGGCCCCAAATATCTTGCTTGTGTAAAGCCTAGTTAGTTGTATGCCCGTGTGTATTGTTGCATGTGTGGGTAGCTGCTGTGTCTGTTGATAACGCATTGGTCTTTGAAGAGTCATGGGGGAATCTCGAAACAGTGAACGAGTAAAACAGCATAAGAATGATCATAAATACAAAACATAAGGAACAGAAGTTGTACAGCGGTCAGAGGGTGCTTTGGCACAGGTGCGAGATTTACACTTGCAAGTACTTGCAATGTAGCAAATAAAAATAGAAAAATACACTTTCCCTTTTCACTGGAACCCTGATTAAAGATTAATCATCTATCTATGACAGACAGACTATTGATACATTTTGATAAGATCTGTATGTAGTTCACAATTTGGGACAATTATTATAAGGAGGCAAAAAAAAGTGAGCAAATTCCACAGCATTCTGTATTCAGCCTCCCTTACTCTGGAACGCCCTCCCTGATAACAGCGGCTACTCCGGTAGAAATGTTTAAGTCTCGATTTAGGACTTATTTCTACTCTCATATTTGGTTAAACCACACCAAGTACGCATTTTGTGCCTTACCCTCCTGACATGAGGATTTTGGCCTATTTTACTGCCACTTCTCCTCCCCACATTTATAAGGTGCTCTGAAAGGCACTTTGATCATGGAATACAAAGAAATAAAAACACAATATACATATATTTGAAAAGGTTATTTTAAAATATTGATAAAACTGGGTTGCGACAATAGGAAAATGAGAACAGTTGAGACTCACTGCTCTGCATGACCTGTGATGTGAGCTACTTTGGTTGAATTGGATTTGGACTTCCATGCGCCCACACACATTTTGTACAATTTCATCGCCCTGATCTATTTACAAGTGGCTATCAATTCCAGCCAGGATATCGGAGGAGGATGTGGTCCCCACGCTGTCACGTGTAATCTCTTTTCACTCAGTAGATCAAGACATGTGACTGTGCTTTTTGCATCTATTGCATTTGTACACAGCGCATGAGTTTGGGTTCGACTTTTATTGCGCTGAAGCAGATCAAATAAATAATAGTGGATAAACATGATTTGCAGGGTGGCTGCAATATCAACAACAACAATATCGACAATTTGGCAGCAATGCAGCACAGCCCATACAGTTGCCTGCCGATCAAAATGAAACCAGGAGTGTCTGTTATTAGACAGATGTACCCAGTGTAATTAGTAATTAGTAATGGTTAGTATGGCTTTCTTCCACATTTGTTGCAAAAAGAAAAAAACTAAAAAGGCATTCACTTAAGTCTAGATACAACCAAAATAAAGAGAACCTAACTCTAAACAGCGATTATATCCATTCTCCCAATGGCTGACTTTTCAGTTACTGCTAGAAGCATCATTGCCCAGGAGACATGTCAATCATTTAGATCTATGGAATGGAAAACCGGTTGTTTTTAAGAAGCACTTCCCAGTTATTCGATTCCTAGAAATCGTTTGTTTCCTTGGGATTCCTCTTACATCGCAAATTTGTGATGAGGTCACACCCAAAAATTGGTTCTGAACTTTATCAACATGGCACTACTGTACAATATAACATTCTATTGTTTATATCATTATTTTGATGTGTAGGGAATTCAGTTAGGTCTGTTGCGACACTAATGTTCCCTCCAAGACAATAACACAACAACAGTCGCTATTCTATTACATCATCCTTGTGGCTCACTCTCCAGGCATAACCAATCAACCCACACTTCATCCAACTGTTACATGAGCGTAACAGCTGGATTGCGCGTAAAGCGGTTAGTCATGCCTGGCGTGTGGGGCGCGTGGATGACGTGATAAAGCGGCGACGGTCACTGTTACGCTGTTCACTTGTGAGCTGTGTTCAATAAACGGAGAGTGGGCAGTTGCACGTGCGACTGATGCCAGCTCGCGCAGTGAAAATGTACGTTGTTAGTGAGACCTCACTCCACGAGAGCCGCACTCTTGTCCCGTTGGCTCGTGCACTCGTCTCGCAACGTGGGTCGGAGCCGCACCCTCACAAAATGCGTTTCCTGACTTTTTGTGCGACGAGAGTGAAAAATTAATGAGGATTAAAGTAACAGCAGCAATGCTATTAGATCAGCCACAAATATTTGTTTACGGAACTGCTAGAGAAGCAAAGATGTAAGTGACATTGTACAATGTACACAACATCAGTGTACATTCCTTGACAACTAGTTGTACTATTAGATATTTTAAATGGTGTTTATTGATTTATTCATTTGATGTTTATTTAACGTTTATTGAGTTAATTGTTTTTCTATACTATATACACAATATACACATGTGCTAATGCAAATGTCATGAAACTTTCTAAGGGGGGAGATATTTGTCTGATTGTGTCATTTCTAACTGTAGTTCTTTAAACATAATAATATACTGTTAATATCAAATAGTACCTTTTGACTCTATCATGGCCACTTCTGGCAAAGTGGAACCCATAAAAATGATTATTTAAAAAAAAAAATCATTTTTATTTACTGGATTGAATCATACAATTTGGGTAAAATAGATTTCCATCTAGTTCAATATTAGTTTTTGATTATTTCTACCAGATGACATACTTTATAAATTTTTGGACATGGGCACAATCTCATGTAAAATTTTACTTTCAGAAAGATGCATTTAATGCCTTACTGGGCTTCAATTGGGCAAATGAATGACACAATTTAGATTTGAAGAAGTGGAGTTAGCAACTACCTACGGTGGCCTGGAAGTGCGAAACAATATAACAAATTGTGAAACACTTGAACATTTCATAAAACACAAAAACAAAACACGAAACACTAACATTTCAGGAAACACAAAAACAAAAGCGGAAACACTTTTACAAAAAGACGAAACAAATTACAATTGCGGAAACCCGGAAAGGGAGGGGCCATTTCACAGACATTCTTAGAAATCCCACGGCCTTTCTCGGCAAGGCCCGACCCCGCTTCAACATGATTGGCTCCTGCATCGCGGGAAGGGTAGGCTACGCAGATGAAACAAGATGTCCATCTCAAATAGTGATTGTACATATGGACGTCCTGAACAGCGAGCCTGTATAGGCGTTTGATGCTGTATATACAATATATTGTACTTGATCACAGATTAAGAGTTAAGGAAGAAGGAGGTTGTTAAAGAGAGAGGATGCAGGCGAGAATTAAAGGGAAAGGGTGGATATTAGCAAGGAAGCTCCCAGCTCCATTCATTTTTGAACGTACCGAGCAAGGGATCTACCTTGTATACATTCTGGTCACAAGCTATGCTTTTTCATCGACAGGACACATTATTCATTATGAATATAGTTTACTTCCTTCAGATTACATCGTCTGCACAAAATGTAATCCACCGACGTGCTTCTACCTCCGCTCTTGTAGGTCACCCTATGTTGCTGCCTCTTCTGGAAGAAAGTGTTCACTACAGCCATTTGCATCCTTTTTGCAAAGTCTACCACCATCTGAAGTTCCTTTCCTAGATGCCGTACTTACCCATCACTTCTTCATCACCCCTATTTCCTTCACCAACATGTCCATTACAATCTGCACCAATCACGACTCTTTCTCTGTCTGGGATGCTCAGAACTACTTCGTCTAAATCCTTCCAGAATTTCTCTTTCACCTCTAGGTCACATCCTAACCTGTGGGGCATAGCCACTAATCACATTATACATAACACCATCAATTTCAAGTTTCAGCCTCATCACTTGGTCTGATACTCTTTTCACCTCCAAGACATTCTTAGCCAACTCTTCTTTTAAAATAACCCAGACTCCATTTCTCTTCCCATCTATACCATGGTAAAATAATTTAAAGCCTGCCCCTAAACTTCTAGCCTTACTGCCTTTCCACCTGCTCTCCTGTACACACAATATATCAACCGTTCTCCTAATCATCATGTCAACCAACACCTGAGATTTTCCTGTCATAGTCCCAACATTCAAAGTCCCCACATCCAATTCTAGGCTCTGTGCTTTCCTCTTCTCTTTCTGCCTAAGAACCCGCTTTCCAACTCTTCTTCTTCTTCGACTTCGACCCACAGTAGCGGAATTTCCACCGGCACCCTGCAGTTTAACGGACGGGCGGACGTTGTTAACCCGAGCCACGACCGATCCGGTATGGAATTCTTTAGATGAATGCTCATATTTGTTTGGCAAAGTTTTAAGCCGGATGCCCTTCCTCACGCAACCCTCTGCATTTATCCAGGCTTTGGACCGGCCTATAGTTTGTACTGGCTTGTGCTCAGCATTAAGCAAAAAACCTAAAATAATACCCCATAATTACAGACTATGGTAAATTGAAAGGGTAGTAAAATCGAACAAGTCCTGAGCATATATATATATATATATATATATATATATATATATATATATATATATATATATATATAGGTCTGGAAAAAAAGGAACCAAAAAAATAAAAACTTGAGCTTTTTTTTGTATTTTCACCGTTTTTCATTTCCTGCAAATAAATGCACTAAAGTGACAATATTTCTATTTGGAAAATGTGGTGTTATATTGTCAGTAGTTTATAGAAGGAAACAAAAATGTTCATTTTTCCTCAAACATACAATACATTTGTAAATAGTAAAGTCAGAATAAGTGATAATTTTGCAGTGGTCTCTTAAATGTTTCAGGTGCTGCATGTATAAATACATATTTTAATCAGAACTCACTCCTGTGATGACCGCTGCTCTGGACCAGCTCACAGACACGAGAAGAAAGGACAGCAGCACCGCTTGGAAGAAGCTCATGACGGACAACGGATCCAGCAGTCACTGGAGCTCCTCTCCTGTCTCCTGTCTCCTGTCTTTATCCACTCGGGTTCCCTCACCTCACCTCACTTCCCGCCCGCCCACTCCATGTGTGAGGGACCCCACGCCACGCCAGAGCCGCCTCATCAGATGCTCCCCGCCAATGGCACGAATCCACACGCTGATGGATGGATATCTTTGGCTCTTGCGTGAGTTTTTCCACATATCTGTTAATAGAAAATTGGAAAAAAATATATGAAAAAGCTCAACATAACAGAAGATAGAAAAGTCTACAAACCCCTGTTCAAAGGCCAGGCTTTTGTAAAGTAAAACAATCAGACCAATATAAGTCACTTCAAAACTTATCCCACCATTATCGTGAGCTAACCTGCACAGCTCAAAATAAAGAATTGAGATCATGTGGTTGCATAAGTATGCACACCCTCTTACGGTATAACTGGGATGTCGTTTAAAGTGTCTCTGATTAACCCCAAATAAAGGTCAGATGTTCTAGTTGGTCTTTCAGTGATTTTTATTTTTATTTATGTTTTGGTCTCTATCAGAAGCAAAAAGGTTTTGTGCTAACACTGCTATTTTCGACTGTTCATAATTCCTTCCACCTTGGCTAAGGCCCCAATTCCCAGCTGGCCCAAAGCATGATTCACTGTTGGTATGCTGTTCTTTTATGGACTAAACGCTTGGCGTTTGTTTCCATAATACATTTTCCCACATACGTTTGGGAAATGTTGTGGTCCAACGAAACCAAGGTTGAACGTTTTGGTCATAATTCCCAAAGATATGTTAGATGCAATCACAACACTGCTCATCACCAAAAGAACACCATACTGTGAAGCATGGTGGTGGCAGCAATGTACTTTGGGGCTGTTTTTCTTAGGCCTTAGACAAGGTGGAATGAATTATGAACTGTTCAAAAAAGCAATGTTAGCACAAACCTTGAGGCTTCTGCTACAAAGCAAAACAATTGGGGATAACCAATAGCACTTTAAATGTTGGCAGCTATGTAATAGGTCCCATTTAACATGTTGTTAACTTCAGTTTCAATTTGATTGGTTAATTGTGAACACAGCAACATCCCGGTTAAAAGAGGATGTGCACTACTTGTGCAACAACATTGTTTATTTTTGACTTCCCTTTCCGAAAAGATTTCATTTTTATTTCAATAGAGTTATACTGTAGCTTATAGATCACAATAACAAGTAAAAAAGTTTTGAAATTATTTATCTTGGTCTAATTTTTTTTAATCACAATTTGAATAGAGGCGTTTAGACTTATTCTATTTACTGTATGATGCCATGTCCAAGCATCCCTGATGAATCACACACTCAGAGCAGAAAAGGGCCGGGAAAACGTATTGGTGGTCTGTGAGAACAATGAAAAACTATCATCTCATTACTGTACACTGTACTGTACGTGTGCCACAGTATATATTAAATTCAGTAATATTCAACAATGAAAGAAAAAAAAATCCGCAATGAAAGAAAAAAAAATTCGTCTTGTGTGGAATGTCACACGACCAAACCCAGAAAACAGGTTAGTGGACTTACTGTGTGTGCAGCCAAACTACGATATCGAGGGGCTGATGACATGATGGTTTGAACTCGCACTTGCTAGAATATTAATTTCTTTACAAGACATCTTGTGTGAAACAAAATACAAGGTAGATGTTTAAAGTTCTTAAGGGTGCTTTGTCACATTCTCCTGCCATAGGGCTCCGCTTGTTACCCGAGCCGAAAAGGAAGTGCTTTGTCATATTTGGCCCAATGCGGAAGTTGCTTGCGCATGTACTCTATCGGACTGGGAGATGTTCAATATCTGTGCTAAAATCTGCAACATTGTTCCTTTATATTAGTAATTTGCTGAATTTCATACTTTCATTTATTTTGTCTGTTTCATTAAAATTATTTACGGTAAAATGTAGCTAAAATCTGCAAAACATGCATTATATACTGTATTTTTGTTATTAATCTTTTGTTAATTTTCTTTTAAAATTTGTATAAAGCAGTGTTCATTTCTGCTAAAATATGCCCAATTTCTATTTTTTATAACATTATTTTCTTTGTTCTCTTGAATGTATTGTTAAATATTTACCATAAATTATGTCGTGTAATCTGTTATTTTGTTGACTGTAAATTTCAGATTTTTTTATATTTTTATTTTACAATTAAAAAATGTTCTCTGTAAAATGTTCAGCAGCTATTCTATTCTGAAATTAAAATAACACTATTTTAATTTAACTGCTTTTATTTGAAATGAGAAATAGATCAAATCATGTGACAGTAAATCCTTATGCAGTGCAGTGTCTGCTGAAATCTGTGCAAATGGAACTGTTTTACAAAAATAATGATATTGTTTATTTTTATTAAAAAATAAATAGATTAAATAATTTGACTGTAAAATGTTCAGCGAAATTTGTTCCTTAAGTGATCAACATTTTACGCAGGTCTCATTTGTGTTACTGCAAAAATATATTTTTAGAATAAAAATCATGAAATGTATGATTGGAATCAATGGCGCACCATTTTCTTAGCAGGCGATAGGGAAAGGCTGCATTCCGACAATTTATGGGTCAAATCTTCATTTGGGATTTGACTCGTTTGTCTGATTTAGTGTGATAGGGACGTGGCCACGTGCAGCAAAACAATTCTATGTCATCGATGAAGTGTGTGTGTGTGTCCTTATAGTACACATGAACAAGTATGTGTGTGTGTGTCAGGTTTTGATTTAGCGTATAGGTTTAGTGAGCATTATTAGGATGGGAGCTGCCTGCCGCAGTGCCGCTGATGGATTCCTTTCATGTACCGGCAGCCTCATAATCAAATCGAGTCATTTGTGCCCCGTCAGCAGCGCCTCTGAGGCCCGCCTGTCTTGAGGCTGACCTTTCCTCAAAATCCATCAACATACGCAATCCTCTACAAAACAAAACAAAACAAAACAAACAAGCAAAAAAAAAAAAAAAAAAGACCAGTGTCAAGACCAACATTAAAATACGATAAGGCTGCAGTTTTTTTAAAATAAAGTACTATATTTAATATTATTGTAAGCCACTGTAACATTATGGGTTGTTTGAACATTAACACTGTTTAAATAAAGAAACAAAAATTTTATAAAAATGTATTGCATGTAAAAGTTTAAAAATTTACTCAAATGTTTTAAAACAAAGATCCTAAAGATTAAATGCAAATGTATTCTAGTTACAATATGTGATGGATCATATTAAAATGAAAGCACAACCAAGGTTGAGCGTCAACACAAAACTTATTTAACCAAGGGAGTACCAACTGGTGAACAACAACAACGTGGAAGACGAAAATAAAACGAGAAAAAGTATCAATCCGGAAGAACTCTGAAAACTAAAAATCCACACAGCAGATGGACGGAACGCAACAGGGAACAGATGCCGAACAGAATAAGTAACAAAAGGAGCACAATAAGGGTAAAATAGTAACTACACTAGTTAAGCAGAAAAAAATGATTGGCAATGCAGGCCAGGTGTGCACAAGAGGTTCCCCCCAGCCATGACAGCAACTGGAAAAAGCCCAAAAGAGACCAGGCAGGATCACAGGCACTGTCAAGAAGACCTCTCCATGTCTGCTAACCGTAGCTACTGGATACAGATTTGTAACAATACGTTTAGAATGACAAAAAACACAAATCTATAGCTTATACAATATAAAGTGCTCCATAGAACACACTTTACTCAGTACACTATGCATAAAATGGGCTTCTAATATATGTGTGCAATGCACCAAAAATACCTCAGACACCTACAACCCCAATTCCAATGAAGTTGGGACATTGTGTTAAACATAAATAAAAACAGAATACAATGATTTGCAAATCATGTTCAACCTATATTTAATTAAATACACTACAAACCAACCAGTGCCTCCACTCATGCAGTGCTAGAATGATGCCTAGCAGCTCCCTATTACCAACATCGTAGTTCCGTTCCGCTGGGCTGAGGCGACGCGGGAAGAAGGTGCAGGGATGAGGTAAAACTTCTGGTTGACTGGTGATCGCTGGAACAAGATGCCCCCCCCCCACTCCTGTATCTGATGAATCGACCTCTTCAACAAACGGAAACTCTGAATTAGAGTGTTTCAAAATGGGCGAACTAGTGAATGCTTATGGTAAACTCGTGAATTGCTTAAAAGCAACAAAGGTGGATTCGGCTTCTGGGGTCCAAGTGAATGGTACTTTTGCAGATGTAAGCCTTGTTAGAGGTTCTACCACACTACTGTAATTCTGTATGAATCGCCTGTAAAAGCTGGCGAAGCCCAGAAACCTCTGCAAATGCTTCCTTGTTGTAGGAGTCAGCCACTTGACTACAGCCTGGATTTTGGCTGGATCAGCTCTAAGTTGACCTGTCGCCACAATGAACCCTAATAATTGTAAATAAGCAGTATGAAATTCGAATGTTTCCATCTTAACATGCAACCAGTTATCTAACAGCTATTGTAGGATGATGCGAACATGTTGGGTGTGTTCCACAGGGTCTCTGAAAATGATTAAAATATCATCAAGCTACACAAAGCAGAACTTGTTTTACATGTCCCTGAGTACATCACCAAATATTTAAAATGCCCAAGTGGGGTCTTAAAAGCAGTCTTCCACTCATTTCCCTCTCTAAGTGGTAGGCATTGCAGAGATCGAGTTTGGTAAAAATTGTTGCAGTCTGAAGTTAATTGAAAGCAGAATCCAGAAGAGGAACTGGCTACTTGTTCCTAATGGTTATTTCGTTCAGGCCCCGGGAGTCAATGCAGGGTCTTATCCGTCAAGAAAAACCAGCACCTGACCGGAGACGAAGATGGACGAATAAGACCTGCTGCAAACCAAGAATCAATATAGTCTCTAAGGGCCTCTTGTTCAGATTTGGCGACCTGATAAAGCCTAGAACTGGGTAGAGTGGAATTAGGCAGGAGTTCAATCGCACAGTCGCAAGGACAGTGCGGAGGAAGAGATTGTGGCTTATCCTTCCTAAAGACCAGCTCGAGCTTGAGATATTCGGTACGCATGTTAGTCAAGTTTATCTGTACAACTTCCTCTTTAACTGCGGAGCGGTGATGAAGAGATAGATGTGGACAATGCAAATGACAGAAGGTGCTCCAATTCTCGATGATAGGTTTGTACCAATGGATGTTCGGGTTGTGTAGCTTTAACCAAGTTAACCCCAAGACTCCTGGGGCAGATTGTGAGGACATAACAAAGAAACAGATGGACTCGCGATGGTTGCCAGATAGTTGTAAAGAAAGCGTCTAAGTCCTATGAGTAACAATCCCCAGGAGTTGTCCATCTAGATCATCGACCCTCTTAGGTTGATCAAGTTTAAATACAGAACATTCAAGGAACTCGACAACTGCAGAGTCCAGAAAATTGTCATCAGCCTCTGAATCTACTATTGCAATGGTTTTAATTCCGAGTCCCCCGTCAGAGATGACCACTTGCAGTTCCAGTCTCTTCTTACTTTCAGACTCACTAGAAGTCTCTATGGGTGGGCCTTGAACATCACAGTACTCACAGGATTCCTTGAATGAGCTGGACAGACTGGCGGACGAGTGAAGAGGCAACATGGGACGCCTAGATTTCTGCTGACCAGGGTTGGTGCTTGAACCCCGTTGTAGGTCTGGTGGGACAACTGGTCACCTGGTGCCTTAAAAGACTGGAATACAAACAAATCTGGAGACGCACCCGTCAAACCCACCTCGCTGGGCTCAATTGCTGCATCGGCTTCCCCGCCACTGGAGTGGTCGTCATCGCTGATAAAGGGTTGACTGGACAGCGAACGATGGTGTTGACCCGGGGAGGTGTCAAACTCCTTGAAGAAGCAGGTGGCAGACACAATTCCTCCATCCTGTCTCTCTCCCATTCCCATAGTCAATTGTCCAGTTGAATGACGAGTCCGATCAATTCCTCCAGACTGGAGGTCTCGTCCCATGCCGCACATTCAGCCTTCACCTGTGGACTGAGTCCTCGCCAAAAAATGCTGCACAAGGCTCGATCACCAAATCCACTTTAGGCCACCAAAATACGAAAGGCAATAGAAAAATCGGCTACCGACTGATGAGTCTGTATGGAGTCCAAAAGTTGGCTTCCTGCTTCTTTCCCTCGTATAAGGTGATCAAAAACCCTCTTCATCTCTGAGATGAAGGTAGAGAGCGAGTTGCCAACCTCTGGACTATTGTTACTCAACGCCATTGCCCAAGCGACCACTTTGCCCAAGAGTAAACTCATAAAAGCCACCGGCTCTGTCAGTGGAATAACTGTGAGGTTGCTGGACAAGGACTAAAGAGCACTGATGTATAAACTGTTCACAAGTGCTGAGTTCGCCAGCATAACGGTTGGGATGAGGAATCACGGGCTCCCGAATATGGGGAGAGACATGTCTCAAAATTATTTGCAGATGTTTTTCAAATCCACAAATATATCCACGATTCACCTGTGTTTTTCAAAATCAACAAATTATTTACACGTTTTTGAAATCCACAAATATATCAACAATTTACACGTGTTTTTTTTATGCTGTGTGTGCATTTATCATGACTCATCATTGGTAAATATTAAATTTTGCCTGTGAATTGTTGAAGGTGCGTTTGTGGATCAGCGGGCACGTGCATTTATTTTTGAGACAAACGGAATGCAGTTTCAAGTTGAAAAAAAAATTACACGTGTGGGATTTATGATATATATTATTACCTTATATTTATTATATATATATATATATATATATATATATATATATATATATATATATATATAAAATCGTATTGCACACTCACATCAACAAAACAGCTAGCACCCAAAAATTGTTCAATCGCTAATTGAATATGGTAAAAAAAGACAAATTATTACGCCGTCATTAATTAAAATGGTACGAACACGGCGCCAGGCACCCGTGCCCATCAAATTCTGCCGCAGTCACATGACGCCACCACCGTACAAAAAGCCTTTAACTTCACAAAAGCAAATGCCAGTCTTACGTCATCTTCCCGGTCTCTTTTTCAACGGTCTTAGAGCCATGACCGAGGCAATCAATAAAATGAACTGACAAATTTCGTGTATTAGGTGGAAATAAATCTCCAGCATTAATCTCATGTGGCTGCTTTCCTTCTGCAAGGAAGCATTACAGCAGTTGATTTGAACAAGTCAAGCCTCCTCAAATGTATATAACCTCACTACTTTCACTGGTTATTGTCTAAAAAAGACATCAAACTTTCAATACAGGTGAAACATTTCACAGCAGAACACGTAATAGTATAAGGAATGTCCCGGTCTTCTGGTTGCTACGTCGCAGGCTGACGTGTCGTTTTCAACCGAAACGTGAAATGGACAAAATCTGGCTGAAAATCAAATATATCAGAAAACATTTTTATTTCCATCCATCCATCCATTTTCTGAGCCCCTTCTCCTCACTAGGGTCGCGGGCGCGCTGGAGCCTATCCCAGCCATCATCGGGAAGGAGGCGGGGTACACCCTGAACTGGTTGCCAGCCAATCGCAGGGCACATACAAACGAACAACCATTCGCACTCACATTCACACCTACGGGCAATTTAGAGTTGTCAATTAACCATATAATAAATAATAATATAAATAATAAAAAATGTATATATATATATATATATATATATATATATATATATATATATATATATATATATATATACACACACACACATATATATATATATATATATATATATATATACATACATATATATATATATATATATATATATATATATATATATATATATGTATATGTATAACTTCTCCGCTTCTCCTCCACATTGAAAGGAGCCAGGTGAGGTGGCTCGGGCATCTGATTAGCATGCCCCCTGGATGCCACCCTGGTGAGGTGTTCCGGGTACATCCCACCGGGAGGAGGCCCCGGGGACGACCCGGGACATGCTGGAGACTACGGCTCCCGACTGGCCTAGGAGCGCTTTGGGATCCCCCCGGAAAAACTGGATGAAGTGGCTCGGGAGTGGCAAATTGGGCTGACCCGAACCCGAATAAGTGAAAGTAAATGAATGGTGGATGGATTGTTGCAGTGAAAACTAATTTTTCTTTTTCTTTCTTTCTTTCTTTCTTTCTTTCTTTCTTTCTTTCTTTCTTTGTGTCTTTCTTTCTTTCTTTCGTATTTAATATGAACCATTTTATCTATACACGTTACACACGCGCGCGCGTGTGTGTGCGTGTAGTTGTGGAGGTTGTTTGTTAAAACGCGGTTCATGCTTTGTTTTCGGCCCTCGCGGCGACTCGTTGCTTCTATTCACGTGACGTGACGTAAAGTGTCAACTGACTCCAAACCGGAAACGAATCAAAACACCAAATCGTCAAGTGGTCACATTTTCTTCAATATTTCGCTTGATAGCTTCCTTACGTATGGAGTCGACACTGGAGCAACACCTCGACGACACGTAAGTCGTTACGAGTACATGACTTTGTATGTTTAATATTTACGCAAGAAAATGTAGTTTTTTTTGGTTGTTTTTTTAAATTTCACGCCATCGCCTTGGCAGCATGAAGAATCCAGCAGTGGTCGGCGTTCTTTGTACGGACGAGCAAGGACACAACCTAGCATGTATGTCAACTTCCTATCTGATGTCTTGCTTTAACCTGGAAACGTGGAAGTCAACTATGGTTAGCTCAGCTCCAAAATTGATTTCAGCTCTTCACAAACACTTAGTGGCTTAGTAGCTTATGGAGTAGGGCAGGAGTTCTCAAACTGTTTGTTTTCCAGGGAGGACCCCTCATAATACTCACCAGCAAAACGCCTCACAATCCAAACGTCAATTAAGTATTAATACCATGTGAACTCCTAAGTGCCATAGCAATTCAAATGTTGCCTTTTTTTGAGTAATGAACTACTAAAGTATTTACTGAAATGCACTTGTATGTAGCGTTGTGCTTGGGGGCGTTTTGCTATTTGGGTGTGAAAGTTTTAGTAGTGTCTGTATAAGAGTATTTCATTTGTGTGTGTGCGTTTTAGTTATGTATGAGAGCGAACAGTATTAGTAGTGTGTGATAGCATTTCAGTGGTGTGCATGAGAGGGGGGAACTGGTGCAGTATGTGAGAGAGTTTCACTAGTATGTAAGAGTTTCAGTTGTGTCAGTAGGGGGAAAAAATTCAGGTGTGTGTGAGCATTTTAGTTTTGTATGAGAGCAACAAAAATCACTATTGAAAGCGTTTTAGTAGTGTGGGAGCGTTTCAGTGGGGGAAAAAAATAATTTGTGTGTGAGAGCATTTCAGTAGCGTGTCTGAAAGTGTTTCAGTAGTGTATATAAGTGAAAAGAAATGTTCCTTCGTGTGTGAAAGCACTTCACTAGTGTGCATGTAAAAAATTTTTTATCAGGAGTGTGTGTATGAGAGTGAAATAAATTCAGTGGTGTGTGTGTTTTAGTAATGAGTGAAAACATTTCACAGTGGTAGAGCTCTCTAGTAGTGTGTTTGACAGTTTCAGTAGTGTATGGGAGCTAACAAATTTCAATTGTGTATGAGCAAAAAAAATACATCTTTAGTGTGTGCGGGAGCATTTTAGTTGTATATGAGTGGGGGTAAAACACTGTATGTGACAGTTATGTGTGAGTGAGCAGAAAAAAAAATCAGTAGTGTTGGAGAGTGTTCAACAATGTGTGTTAGAGTGCTTTAGCCATGTGTTTTAAGTGTTTCAGTAGTGTATTTGTGTGGGGCAAAAAAATGTCGTGTTGAGTAAAGTAAAAATCTATAGTGTGTGAGAGCATCTCAGTTGGGAATGTGAGTAGTACGTGTGAGAGTGTTTCAGCTGTGTGTATAATGCAGTTCTGCATGATGCCCCTGATGGCCCCTCCTAATGTGTGTATTTGATTTACAATTGTAAGTGAACCCTTACCGGAATTTCAGCATCAATTGGGCCTAAAATGTGCTGTGATCTTCATGTTGAAAACCCCGTTTTACATCAAATGTCCCCTTTAATATGAAGGAAGCGTTTTAATGTCTTTTACTGCTATTTGTTATCTTGTGTGACCTCCAAACAGGCCGCGGCTCGCTGTCGGACGAGCACGGAGGCGTGGTGTCCGTTTTGGCCAAGCAGGCCGCCGCGCTCACCAGAGACCCGACGGACACGCCCACTGTGTGCCTGGAGTCCGACTCCGGGTGAGCACACGCACTAACTTGCTTTTAATACTTAACTATTTTGCTTATTTTGGCGGCGTCTTTGTTGGCCTGGGTTTGTCCTTAGGGGGCGGCGCAGCGGGGGGGTGGGGGGGGGGGGTGGTTCGCTCATCTGCCTCACAGTTGTGAGGTTCAGGGCTTGAAATCTGGGCTCTAATCAACATGGAGTTTGCATGTTTCTCCGACATTCCAAAAGAAATGTGTTCACAGGTGTGAATGCTTGTCTGTCATTATGACATGCAATTGTATCAGCATCTCTGCATAGTGTTTACTGCATTACCGGTACCCTGACATGACACAATGAGTGTTTATGTCCTAAATTCAGCTGGGATAGGCTCTAACGCTCCCGCAACGAGAATGAGGACAAATGACAGAAAATGGATGGATATCATCATGCTTATTTGTTCCACTCTTCTAACATTTTAGTAAAAACACAATCATATGAAATTTAATTACAATAGTCGAAGTCTTCAATTTTTAGTGGCTTGTGCGCTCTTAGATGAATAAAAATGTATGGGAAAAGAGTTGAATCTAAAGTATGAGTTGAATCTGGTTTGTGTGGCCATGCTGCCACCGAGTGGCCAGCTCCCTCAACTCCCAGTGACATTTGCTCTTAAAAAAAAAGTCAATATTTATTACTATGTTTTACATAATAATAAGAATTGTTGTTGTTACCTCAATAGCAGAATTCTGGTTAAGCTGGAAATCACACAATACACTTGATATTTTAATTATTTTTACATTTAGACTGAATGTTTAATGTCCGCATTGATTCATATCCTTTCCATATACTGGCTTATCTGATGTTCTAGTACATGTACATCTATATGTAGATGTTAAATTAAATGTTGTACAATCTGCTGTATAATATCAAACTTTGACATCAGGCTCCGCCCACATTAAACGGTGTAATTTTTACACCAAGTGCCACCCAAAAAAAAAACACCTCTCC
This sequence comes from Phycodurus eques, assembly GCF_024500275.1. Taxonomy (NCBI): domain Eukaryota; kingdom Metazoa; phylum Chordata; class Actinopteri; order Syngnathiformes; family Syngnathidae; genus Phycodurus; species Phycodurus eques. The sequence goes on from NC_084525.1 coordinate 25,029,470, forward strand.
AAGTAGCACCATCATAAACTACAGTATTACTACTGAGTAGTGTACATCAGAAAACAAGACAGATGTTTTCTTCCTAAAAAGTATATTAAATATTGTTGTAACCAATTGTAACATTAGAAATTGGATTTGCAGACAAATGAGTGTACATTCTGCTTTTTTTACCCCCCCCCTGTATGTTTTTCAGCAACATTTTGGTGAGGAGTCATGGGAGTGTCACGGTAGCCGTTCACAAGATTTCCTCCTGAAAGCACCTTAAAAGATCATGTACAGAAAATATTGATGCAATGTTTTTCTGTCCCAAAGGACCACCCCAGCCCCCCTGGGTGTGTCAGCCTGTAAGTGTTTTAATTATGTTATGTACAGAAGCTGCATCTATTCCACAAGTTGCATCCTCTTTTACAATAATAAACTTGATCATCTTTTGAGTGACTTGACGTGTTCATCATGCAACAAGCAGGATTTGGACACTGGGAGTTGTTTATAACCTGGGTGTCGTTTCACCCTACTTTTAGCAGCAATAGCAATAATTCTAATGCTTTGAATTATTTCACAGTTGGACCTTGACTTATGAGTAAGCAGCAAAAGAGCGACCAAACAATTGCTCATAATTTGAAAAACCTACAATTTAGGGCTCTCGAAAGTCAATGGACCACTTTTTAAAATGTCAGAATACATCAATCGTAACTGCTCACAGATCGTCAATCAATAAGGAGAAATCACTTTTTCGTAAAAAGTTTTTAAAAAACTTTTAATGTGCAAAAGCAGACATTTTATATTATCCAAATTCATGATTTTGTTTCATTTCTTTTGTGTTGTGTTTTTGAGCATTTTGAAGAGCGCAGTAGGAATAAAATGTATTATTATTGTTATTATTATTAGCATAAGTTTACATTAAGAAATTTTATGCAAAAAAAAATAATCGACTTTGTTGGTATTTACTACAACTGCTTTGCTTTAAAATAGATCAATTTGACCCACAGCATTACAGGGCTTTTAAGAGATACTGTACAGTACCACTGTAAGTGCATCTGCCTTTTTCTGCTTAGCATGGTTAAAATGCAATGTTGAATTTTTTACAATTATTTTTTAAAAAGAACAATAAATGTAGACATTTTAATACTTTTTTTGTTTTTTTTTACCCTGAGGGCCACGTAAAAAAAAAAAATCGAAGGAAGAAGGGGGCTTTGTGAAACATACTAAAACCAAATCAGTCGGCTGCAGGGCAAGTTGAACCATTAAAGTTATTTAAAGAGAGAAAAAAGCCTGAGCTTGGTGTTTAAACAAACTATGAGAAAAAAATATAGTCTATTTTTTCCAACAAAGAATAGTGTGATATCTTGTAATTTTCAAATCGTGTGAAAGATTTTTTAGAGAAAATTCAAATTAAAGTGTCATGTCTTGTAACATTGTACTTCTACATTTTATTTTTAATTTAATAATTATCGTGTACTATCTGAGCTCCCCCCCACGCCCCTCATAATCTTTTGATGCACCGGGCCAATCAAAAACAGACAGCAGGCTGCAAATGGTCCACTGCCCGGTATTTTGGGCACCCCTGGTCGAGCCTGAAGTTAGAGCTAAAAAACAAAAAATGAATTCAGGCAATACATAAAAAAATTATGTTATAGGTATTGTAATCCCTCTTATTATACAATATGAGTGACTCGATTTGTGTGTATTTAAAACAACCACAGCTTTGTCTTATGAAATTAGTTTTTGCTTAATGCTAACAAACAATGGAAAATGCTGTAGAGGGGCACATGTATAGGATTGGTGTTGCAGTGTTGTTACCCTTTAAGCAAGCTCTATTTAAACACAAACGGTGGAGCAACACATGTAGAGAGACATTACAAATCTCACAGACATGTATTATTTATCCTCTACAATGAATGACTAATATTACTACAGGTTACAGACGAGCAATTTGCAACAGGTTCCATGCACGTATATCCATTTGTCTGTATTTTTCAGGGCGCACACACCAGAAGGAGCAGCACAAAGTCCATTGAATTGAATCAATTTTTCTTTGACATAAATGGGTTTCTCTGGGCACTCCGGTTTCCTCCCACATCCCAAAAACATGCATTAATTGGAGACTAAATTTCCCGTAGGCATGACTGTGAGGGCGAATGGTTGTTTGTTTCTATGTGCCCTGTGATTGGCTGGCAACCAGTTCAGGGTGAACCCCGCCTCCTGCCCGATGACAGCTGGGATAGGCTCCAGCATGCCCGCCACCCTAGTGAGGAGAAGCGGCTCAGAAAATGGATGGATGGATAAATGGTTACATTCCTTGCATTTGATTTATGTCATAAATGTATGTCGTTATGAAGTACACTATAATAGCTTTCTAGTGTTTTTTTAAATTAAAAAAACATTCTGAAATTATTATATTTTTTTTTAAGGGATGCTCGATTAATTGGATTTCATTTCAGTAGGTTACGATGATTTTTGATATGAATGCTTTCAGTGTGGTCACGGAATGAATTCAACTCTTATCTCAAGGCACCACTGTACAAGTCTTTCAAATCAACTCCCGCAGCGCCGCCTCTCTGTCTTAAGACCAAACTTTTACAGTCCTTATGTTGGCCACCTGCTATTCTGCCAGCGGCCTGTTGGTGGTCGCAAGGTGTAAGCACACGTGGACAGACCCCACACAAATTAATTTTGTATTAATATTTGTAAATGACTGCTATCAATAGTGATGTTTTTGTCGGATGAAGCTGAATAGTAATAATCATGTTATTGATGATATTCACAATTAAGCAGAGTAACAAGACAATTTCACTTGGTATGATTATTTTGATTGACTGGACAGAAGATACCTGAACATTTTGTAGGAGCATAAAAGCGTACGACATCTATAGGGAATTTGGACCCTGGAAAGTTCATTTCACCTCTTAGTGAGTGCGTAGGGGTCAGTGTTGGGGAGTAACTATTTACATGTAACTAGATTTAATTACAGAATTTATGTAATTATAATCCATTACATTGGGAGAAATTGTTTAATTAAATTACAGTTGCTTCTAGCTGCAAAAGCTAAAAAAAATCTTTCCTATTGCTTCCTCCTTTTAAAGTCGACGCTTGTGATTGGGTCTGGTTATGTGCCATTCTTCCTCAAATATAAATTTTTTTTCCAAAAATGACCTCAAAGGGCCACTTTGTGGTGCAATCTATTAGTTTGTCTGATATTTTGAAAAGGTTAGACTTATAGTTACACATGCAGACATAAAAATAATTACTTTTGAACACTTCTGAAGTTTCATTTTTGCAACTTTGGACTTTTTATGGAATATTCACTTATCTGGGTTGTCTTGTGAAGCGTTAGTGTCTAAATTGTGCACATTTGTCAGGAGGTCATGGTATCATGTTTTCCACATATTTTACACATAATGCAAAAATCAAATTTTTAAATTATGCATGTACATTTCCTCTTATTTTTTTATGAGTTTATTGTTTGTGTAAAGAGCAAATATGTGGTTCATTCCAAAATAATGATCTATGGGTTTAATGCTCTTCCTTTTTTGAGGAAACCTCCAAGGGTCCTGTTGATGCATTCATTCAAAATTAAGAAAGGTAATCCAAATGTAATTAGTTATATTACTTTGATAAATTCATAGAAATGCAGCCCTACGGGGGGCACAAGCCAGTGGAAACTGTAGGCCGGTCCCAAGCCCGGATCAATGCAGAGGGTTGCGTCAGGAAGGGCATCCGGCTTAAAACTTTGCCAAACAAATACGAGCGTTCATCCAAAGAATTCCATACCGGATCGGTCGTGGCCCGTGTTAACAACGTCCGCCACCGGCGCCGTCAATCTGCAGGGCACTGGTGGAAATTCAGCTACTGTGGGTCGAAGTCGAAGAAGAGGTGGAAAGCGGGTTCTTCGGCAGAAAGAGAAGAGGAAAGCACAGAGCCTAGAACTGAATGTGGGGACTTTGAATGTTGGGACTATGACAGGAAAATCTCGGAAGTTGTTGACATGATGATTAGGAGAAAGGTTGATATATTGTGTGTCCAGGAGAGCAGGTGGAAAGGCAGTAAGGCTAGAAGTTTAGGGGCAGGCTTTAAATTATTTTACCATGGTGTAGATGGGAAGAGAAATGGAGTCGGGGTTATTTTAAAAGAAGATTTGGCTAAGAATGTCTTGGAGGTGAAAAGACTATCAGATCGAGTGATGAGGCTGAAACTTTGGGGCTGAAACTTTGCCCCACAGGTAGGATGTGACCTAGAGGTGAAAGAGAAATTCTGGAAGGATTTAGACGAAGTAGTTCTGAGCATCCCAGACAGAGAAAGAGTCGTGATTGGTGCAGATTGTAATGGACATGTTGGTGAAGGAAATAGGGGTGATGAAGAAGTGATGGGTAAGTTCGGCATCCAGGAAAGGAACTTGGAGGGACAGATGGTGGTAGACTTTGCAAAAAGGATGCAAATGGCTGTAGTGAACACTTTCTTCCAGAAGAGGCAGCAACATAGGGTGACCGACAAGAGCGGAGGTAGAAGCACGTAGGTGGATTACATCTTGTGCAGACGATGTACTCTGAAGGAAGTTACTGACTGTAAGGTAGTGGTAGGGGAGAGTATGGCTAGACAGCATAGGATGGTGGTGTGTAAGATGACTCTGGTGGTGGGGAGGAAGATTAGGAAGACAAATGCATAGCAGAGAACCATGTGGTGGAAGCTGAGACAGGACAAGTGTTGTGCAGTTTTTCGGGAAGAGGTGAGACAAGATCGCGGTGGACAGGAGGAGCTTCCAGAAGACTGGACCACTGCAGCCAAGGAGGTCAGAGAGGCAGGCAGGAGAGTACTTAGTGTATCTTCTGGCAGGAAAGGAGAGAAGGAGACTTGGTGGTGGAACCTCACAGTACAGGAAATCATGCAAGGAAAAAGGTTAGCTCAGAAGAAGTGGGACACTGAGAGGACCGAGGAGAGGCGAAAGGAATACATTGAGATGCGAGATGGGTAAAGGTAGAGGTGGCAAAGGCCCAACAAGAGGCATATGATGACATGTATGCCAGGTTGGACACTAAAGAAGGACAAAAGCATCTATACAGGTTGGCCAGACAGAGGGATAGAGATGGGAAGGATGTGCAGCAGGTTTGAGTGATTAAGGATAAAGATGGAAATATGTTGACTGGTGCCAGTAGTGTGCTGGATTGATGGCAAAGAATA